>NC_084736.1:23680659-23733159 GCF_033978785.1 Entelurus aequoreus | reverse complement strand
AAGCTCATCTTGTTTTTGACATTGTTTATAGGGTTAGGCGCAATAAGTGTTCAACTTCAGCCTAAACCCCTTCGGTCTGCAACATTTTCAATTTATGAATGTACAACTGTTTGTTTATTTTGTTGACCACTGACCGAAGAAATAGTAATTTAAAAAAAATAATAAAGTAAGTTATTTACACAGAAATATTTTGTATATGGTTATTTACATACCTGAATTGTTTCCAAATGGTGTCTGTAACTCGGCAGTAAAAAGGCTGATCAAACAAAACAGAAGTCATCGTCATGGACCCACTAGCTGCGGTAGCTACACAGACTCAATAACTCCACAGTGACGTTTTGGTGAATTTACGAAACTTAAACAATACAAAAAAAATGCCATTGTAAGTTAATAACACTAACACAGACACTCGTAAACGCATATTAGCTAATGCTAACGACACTAACTTGATTACATTATGACAGCACGCATTGCATGAACACACTCCTACAGACATCACACATGGGAGGGTTTAGTAAGTATGAATTGTTTTAGTTATATTTTGAAACTTACAAACGTTGCTTGGAGTGATAGATGAAAAATCCATACTGGTAAAAACGCTATGGACGGCTAAAGGACAGAACGGGACTTCTACTTCCAGTTGTAAATGGGAGGACACTTCAGCACCTGCAGTGAGCGAACTCGTCCAAAAGATAGCTACATAACACAAACAATAACACACCTTTTCAGTGTGTTTGCTTGTTTTTTTGTAACATCCTGTAATTACCGTAAATTTTACAGCAAAAATTTGGGAGGTCAGTCATCAGAATGTTATATTACTAAAAATAATACTGTAATACTGTTTTTTCTATTTACAGTAATTCATAGTAAAATCCACAATGAATGTTACAGTACAATTGAGCTGCCAATTTTTTTTCAGTAAATTTTCTGTTTTGTTTTTTTTACAGCTAATGTTTTTATTTGGTTAGCCAGTGATATGTACATAATAATAATAATTATAATTATTATAATCATTATGATTATTATTTTTGTTATTATTTTTAATATAATCATAATAATTATGATTAATATTAAAATATTATTATTTGAAAAATATTATATAATAATTATTATTATTACAATATTATAATTATAGTTAATATTATTTTAATATAACAACACAAAAAAAAATTACTCAAATCAGAGTCCCGATTCTTATTTGTTGGGAACTTAAATTAATATATAATTTTAAAGACTTAATTTTTATAAATAGGTTTTTAGGCCATCTCTGCATTTACTCTCTGTGTTCATACGTCATATGTCAGCAACCGGTGACCTCTTTTGAAAAGGTTTGATCATAATTTATATACCGAATAATATTTTGCGGGAATCGGTTTGAATCGAGAACCTTGTTGAAACAAGAATCGATTCTGTATCGACTCATTATCCCAGGAATCAAATTGTATTGTGAGTTGTGATAAGATAACGGCACTAGATAACATACGCTGTGTATGTCTCACGTTACCCTAAATAAAGTTGATACAAATATTAAAGCTGTTTCAGCGAGTGACAAGAACAACCATAAGGAACATCGATCTGATAAAGTAGCAAGTAAGAATTTACACAAATGGACGTCATATAAAATAATAAAATATTCACCATGTGGTGGAAAGTTTGTTTTGAAATAATCAATCACAATGTATTAAATCCAGGCAGATGTCAACTAAGCATTAAAACTTTGACAAGCTGCGTAAAACATGTAGAAATTTATATACACTACCGTTCAAAAGTTTGGGGTCACCCAAACAATTTTGTGGAATAGCCTTCATTTCTAAGAACAAGAATAGACTGTCAAGTTTCAGATGAAAGTTCTCTTTTTCTGGCCATTTTAAACGTTTAATTGACCCCACAAATGTGATGCTCCAGAAACTCAATCTGCTCAAAGGAAGGTCAGTTTTGTAGCTTCTGTAACAAGCTAAACTGTTTTCAGATGTGTGAACATGATTGCACAAGGGTTTTCTAATCATCAATTGCCTTCTGAGCCAATGAGCAAACACATTGTACCATTAGAACACTGGAATGATAGTTGCTGGAAATGGGCCTCTATACACATATGTAGATATTGCACCAAAAACCAGACATTTGCAGCTAGAATAGTCATTTACCACATTAGCAATGTATAGAGTGTATTTCTTTAAAGTTAAGACTAGTTTAAAGTTATCTTCATTGAAAAGTACAAAAATAAGGACATTTCAATATGACCCCAAACTTTTGAACGGTAGTGTGTATATATATATATATATATATATATATATATATATATATATATATATATATATATATATATATATATATATATATATATATATATATATATATATATATATATATATATATATATATATATATATATATATGTACATATATATATATATATATATATATATATATATATATATATATATATATATATATATATATATATATATATATATATATATATATGTATAAAGATATGTTGTATATTTAACCAGACAAGTAAAACTAGCAACAGTTAGCTGCAGTATTAGCATGTAACATTCGCACACAATGACCAAACCCGCCCCCTAGTGTCCGGGAGGCACACTGCGTTTGTCCAAGATGGAATTGGAGATCATACATGTAAACAAAAATATACATTTGAGTGTTCTAATGCAGTGTTTTTCAAAAAGGCACATTTTTTGCGTTGAAAGAATGCGGAGGCACACCACCAGCAGAAATCATTAAAAAACGAAACTCAGTTGACAGTAAATAGTCGTCGTTGCAATTGTTGGGAATAACTTTAAACCATAACCAAGCATGCATCAATATAGCTCTTGTCTCAAAGTAGGTGTACTGTCACCACCTGTCACATCACACCCTGACTTACTTTGAGTTTTTTGATGTTTTCCTGTGTGTAGTGTTTTAGTCATAAATTATAAATAAATGGGTTATACTTGTATAGCGCTTTTCTACCTTCAAGGTGCTCAAAGCGCTTGGACAGTATTTCCACATTCACCCATTCACACACACATTCACACACTGATGGCGGGAACTGCCTTGCAAGGCGCTAACCAGCAGCCATCAGGAGCAAGGGTGAAGTGTCTTGCCCAAGGACACAACGGACGTGACTAGGATGGTAGAAGGTGGGGATTGAACCCCAGTAACCAGCAACCCTCCGATTGCTAGCACGGCCACTCTACCAACTTCGCCACGCCGCCCCTGTTAGTTAGTTCTTGTTTTGCGCTCCTATTTTGGTGTCTTTCTTTCTTTTTTTGGTATTTTCCTGTAGCAGTTTCATTTCTTCCTTTGAGCGATATTTCCCGCATCTACTTTGTTTTAGCAAACAAGAATATTTCAGTTGTTTTTATCCTTCTTTGTGGGGACATTGTTGATTGTCATGTCATGTTCGGATGTACATTGTCTTTGCTCCACAGTAAGTCTTTGCTGTCGTCCAGCATTCTGTTTTTGTTTACTTTGTAGCCAGTTCAGTTTTAGTTTTGTTCCGCAAAGCCTTCCCTAAACTTCAATGCCTTTTCTTAGGGGCACTCACCTTTTGTTTATTTTTGGTTTAAGCATTAGACACCTTTTTACCTGCACACTGCCTCCCACTGTTTCCATCATCTACAAAGCAATTAGCTACCTGCTGCCACCTACTGATATGGAAGAGTATTACACGGTTACTCTGCCGAGCTCTAGACAGCACCTACACTCAACAACAACACATAATTTTCAGACTGTAATTACTGGTTTGCAAAAAAATATTTTTAACCCAAATAGGTGAAATTAGATCATCTCCCACGGCACACCAGACTGTATCCCACGGCACACTAGTGTGAAAAACACTGTTCGAGTGCATGTAAACTGAAGAAAATGGTTCATATTATGTTGATCTTTAGGTGAGGACTCTCTCACGGCGCCGCCAGCTCGTTAAAAGCGCATCAGGCGTGCACGTGCGCGGGCGAGTGCGGCGCGAGGCCATCCCTCAAAGTGCTGGGCATAATTAGAGTCGGGCTTCCAACAGAATGGTCGTGTCAGCGCAGGAAATTGTATTTTTATTTACTGTGTCGGGCCTCCTCGCGCTCGGGCCCCTCGCCGGCGTCCTGGAGGTGCTGTCGGCGGCGCCGTGATGCATCTCCTGCGTTTGCGTGGCTTGTGGCCGCGCGCCGTTCTTTATCCGCACCTGCAGTTTGTATTCCACCGCCGACTTTGCAGCCCCACACTCATCTCACAAGTGAGGAAAAGGAAACACAATGGAACGTCAGAAACTCTTTTCTTCAAAGTAGGTATTGGTGTGCACTAAAATATGTCTCCTTTATTCAAACTGAATACATTATGATTTTATTATACAATATATTTATATATCATTAAAAGTAGAACAAATTAAGTCATCAGGTGTGTTATATTAAGTTGTTTTCTTTATTATGTGAGCCTGCTTGTCTTTCGATGAGTCTTTTTTTATCGATTATTAGTAAGTGATCGTCATTAAAAAGTGCAGTGGTCCTCAAACTTTTGTCACCAAGTACCACCACAATGACCAACCTTAAAATACAGTAGCGTAGTAGGCCTAAATATTCATTAAAAGCGAGGAATCGTTTATTTAACAAGTATGTTTAATATTTTTAGCCACTGTAAAATTATGTATGAACAGTAATACATGTAAAATCAAACAATACCATATTCTGATACTTTTGTTTCCAGGAAATGACCAGGAAGTTTGCATTCAAATGAATGGACATATTCTTAGTTATTCAAAATATTCCGCATTTTTTAAACCCAATTCCGACCTTCCACTCACACTACTCTTCCGTTATATCAAAACGCAAAGCGTGTTTTCCCTTTTCCCAAATTCCCAGTTTTCCCGGAAATTTCTGTAATATTCTCCCCATTGACAATGAATGGCAAATATACAACCGACTGCATATCCCACATTTCTCCTCCAATTCGAACCGTTCCAAGATCCACACACTCCACTCACCCTGGACATTCAAGCCAACATGTTTCCCGGTTTGGTAAATTCCTTGATTACCCGGAATTACCAGGAATTTCAGGAATTCCCAGAATTACTTGGAATTACCAGGAATGTCCCTCTATCGACAACGAATAGTAAACATACAACCGACTGCATATCCAACATTTGTCAACAGGTTTGAACCGTTCCAACATCCACACACTCCACTCACTTTGAACAGTCAAATTACCATTTTTCTAAGTTAAAAAAAAATTCAGGGATTACTTGAAATTACCAGGAATGTCCCTCTTTCGACAATGAATGGGAAACATACAACCGACTGCATATCCAACATTTGTCAACCGGTTTAAACCGTTCCAACATCCACACACTACACTCACTTTGGACAGTCAAACTACCGATTTCCAAGTTCAAAACAATTCCAGGATTTCATAGAAATACTTGGAATTACCAGGAATTTCCCTCTATTGACAACAAATTGGAAATATACAACCGACTGCATATCCCACATTACTCCTCCATTTCGAACCGTTCAAAAATCCACACACTCCACTGACCCTGGACATTCAGGCCAGCATGTTTCCCGGTTCAAAAAAATCCCTGATTACCCGGAATTACCAGAAATTTCCCTCTATCAACAACAATTGGGAAACTGACAACCGACTGCGTATCCAACATTTTTGTCAACCGATTCCAACCGTTCCAACATCCACACACTCCACTCACCCTGGACATTCAAGCCAGCATGTTTCCAGGTTCTTAAAATTCCCTGATCTCCCGGAATTACCAGGAAATTCCCTCTGTCGACAACGAATGGGAAACATACAACCGACTGCATGTCCAACATTTGTCAACCGATTCGAACCGTTCCAACATCCACAAACTCCACTCACTTTGAACAGTCGAATTACCATTTTCGAAGTTCAAAAAAATTTCAGGAATTCCCAGGAATGTCCCTCTTTCGACAGCGAATGGGAAACATACAACCAACTGCATGTCCGACATTTGTCAACTGATTCGGACCGTTCCAACATCCACACACTCCACTCACTTTGGATAGTCAAACTACCATTTTCTAAGTTCAAAAAAATTCCAGGTATTCTCAGAATTACCAGGAATTTCCCTCTATTGACAATGAATGGGAAATATACAACCGACTGCATATCCCACATTTCTCCTCCAATTCGAACCGTTCCAACATCCACACACTCCACTCACCCTGGACATTCAAGCCAGCATGTTTCCCGGTTCCTTGATTACCCGGAATTACCAGAATTTCCCTCTATCGACAACGAATGGGAAACATACAACCGACTGCATGTCCAAAATTTGTCAACCGAGTCGAACCGTTCCAAAATCCACAAACTCCACTCACTTTGGACAGTAGCATTTCTCAAGTTAAAAAAAATTTCAGGAATTCCCGGAATTACTATGAATTACCAGGAATTTCCCTCTATTGACAATGAATGGGAAATATACGACGACTGCACATCCCACATATCTCCTCCCATTCGAAGCGTTCCAACATCCACACACTCCACTCAGCTGGACATTCAAGCATTTCAGTTACGCTCAAGCGTGTCGGCGGCTTGCACACAAATTCCAGTTACCAATGATCAATTATCACTGTTAAATGTTACTTAAAAGAAATGATGTAACTAAAACCATATAAACACACGCACAAGTACTGCTGATTGGGGTTGTTGAGGACTGGTATCTATAACCACGTGTGGAAGGTACCCATCCCTAGTTGCAATCGCTCCTCCTCAGTAACATGTCACACACCTAATGACAGAAAGCAATAAGAATGATGAAAATAGAGACAAGCAATTTAATGAGTGCGATCGCTCCTCCACGTGATGATAAAGCATGCGAAGACAGAAATAACGTGCTCAGTTAATGTTGGGGAAGGATTTGTCAGGCAGGTGCCGGGCCTCCATCCAATTAAAGGGATTTAATTGGAGGAAAGAAATGGAGTGTGTCCACAAAGTGCTGGCTTGTCCACATTTAGTGGATTCTTTCTTTTTTCTTGTTTACCTTTCGCCAGGAGGAGCGCTTGTTTATGAAGGAGCGCTTGAATCTAATAAAGCCCGAAGGCGTTGAGCGGCGCGCTCGGCAGGCCGGTAATGCAAACAATCCAATTTGGTGTGTGAGCGCCGTGCCGGCATGTCGGAATGGGATTATTATCTGAAATGGGCCCAGCAGGTGTTGCCGTGATACAGTGTCATCTCGGAGGGGCGGGGGGTGCTTAAACTCCCAGGGATGCTTTTAAGAGGAGCATCTAACGAGCGCGGCCCTTTAGCATCATCGCCGCTTCCTGTTGGGCGTCGTTTGTCTGCAGCGGCGTTTCCAGACCCCCTGAAGCAAATCGCCGTGTCCTCCCAGAGGGACTCACCTGCACCATGCAGGACACACACCAGACAGCCACTTCCTGTAATTGGAGCGAGCGGCGCGCACGAGTGCTGCCTCAGCGACCGCGCGTTCAAAGAGCCCGTTCGGCAGTGTCAACGTTGACGCTCCTCCCCGCCCCCGCCCCCGCCCCCGCCGCGCTCACCTTCTCCCTGAGATCAGCGATTTACGTGCGAGTTTTCCCAAAGCTTTCGGGAATTAGCGGCGCTCCATCACGGATAATCACGGTTAATCAGGCTCCTCGTTAAGGAGACGAGGATCACGGGTCATTAATATTGTTAATATCGTCTCCTCGTCCCCCGCCGTCCGTCTCCCGGCCCGCCTGAGGGGAGCGCAAACAAGAGTGATGGAACGATTGTGATGAATCAAAGTTATCTCTCAAATCTTGATAAGTGGAATTCAAGTCGGATTAGACGAGCTCAGAGAATACCGCCCAGCTCGCTCCGATCAGGAGTGACGATTGGAGGACCGGGCACCTGTTCGCCATCTTGGCACCCCCCTGGTGGGAGGGGTCGTCCCGGTGTCGGGGGTGGTAATGAGAGTGGCACGCGCCCTCATTTGCATATGTTTGCCATTGTCACAGCGGTCACGGAATGTCATGTTGGGAATCCTGCGTGTTGAAGTAGCGACATGGTGTCCCCCCGAGGAGCCTCCAATTAACATGACAATCAGCTGCTTCCGAGACAGGCGTCACCGTCGTTTACTCTCCTGAGTGCCAAGGTTGTTTCTTTTCTTTCCGTCTCGCTCCTCGAGGACAAAATTGACTCTTTGTTCTATTCACAAAGTTTATACTGCCAGCTGTTAGTTGCCAACGTTCTTCACCATGGTGGATCCCGAACGAGCCCCCTAAAGCAAACCTCCGTGTCCTCCCAGAGGGACTAAAATGCTCTGCTCCGGGGCCCCCTAGAGCAGTGGTCCCCAACCTTTTTGTAACTGCGGACCGGTCAACGCTTGAAAAATTGCCCCACAGAACGTGGGACAAAATGTTTGTTTTAATTTGTTTTGTCATAAAAAAAATACAATCATGTGTGCTTACGGACTGTATCCCTGCAGACTGTATTGATCTATTTTGATATATAATGTAGGAACCAGAAATATTCATAACAGAAAGAAACAACCCTTTTGTGCGAATGAGTGTGAATGAGTGTGAATGGGGGAGGGAGGTTTTTTGGGTTGGTGCACTAATTGTAAGTGTATCTTGTGTTTTTTATGTTGATTTAATTTAAAAAAATATATATGTATTTTTATTTTTTTTAATTCTTGTGCGTCCCGGTACCAATCGATCCACGGCCCGGTGTTTGGGGACCACTGCCCTAGAGGGCCGCCAAAATATATCTGTTTCTCAGCTGTAGTCCGTCTGGGCCGCAGCGGTACTCAGTTGTAATTAGTGTTGTCCCGATACCAATATTTTGGTACCGGTACCAAAATTATTTTGATACTTTTCGGTACTTTTCTAAATAAAGGGGACCACAAAAATTGCATTATTGGCTTTATTTTAACCAAAAATTTTAGGGTACATTAAACATATGTTTCTTATTGCAAGTTTGTCCTTAAATAAAATAGTGAACATACAAGACAACTTGTCTTTTATTAGTAAGTAAGCAAACAAAAGCTCCTAATTTAGCTGCTGACATATGCAGTAACATATTGTGTCATTTTCCATTCTATTATTTTGTCAACATTATTAAGGACAAGTGGTAGAAAAGGAATTATTAGTCTACTTCTTCATTTACTGTTAATATCTGCTTTTTTTCTCTTTCAACATGTTCTATCTACACTTCAAATGTAATAATTAGTTATTCTTCTGTTGTTTGATATTACATTAGTTTTGGATGATACCACAAATTTGGGTATCAATCCGATACCAAGTAGTTACAGGATACGGTGGCGGACCGGTACTTTTCAGAGGCGGTATAGTACCGAAAATTATTAATTAGTATCGCGGTACTATATTAATACCGGTATACTGTACAACTCTAGTTGTAATACACTTTTCCACCACTTCTGGCAGTAATGACAATATCAAACAAACAGAAGAAGTCTGGGGCTAAAGTCATAGGGAAGTTTCTTTAGCGCTAAAACTATGACTAAAGTGGTGAAGCTGTATTTTAATTTGCACTTTAATTGTATTGACATTATTATTTATTTTATCACAAAATGTATTTACGAGTCTCTGCTTATGTAGTATATTTGGTTAGTACTTACTTTTCAAATCAGCCTGAACTAAGTCTAAGGTTTATGTGTTAAATAAATAATAATATTTGTGATTATCACATGTTTTCATATCATTTGACAAGGTTGTAAATTGTAAGTAGGTTAGATATCAATATTGAATACCATTAAAATCAAGAGTAAGATTACTAATTTGGTGTTAATATTTGAGTGTGCCCCAGGCCCATCTGTAGTGGAAAAGTCAGGCTGGTTTAAGTTTACCTGCCATCATTGAAAATACGATGAGCCTACTTCTGGCCGCGCCATTCTTCTTCAACAGGGTTGTCTGCGTGTCACTAATAAAAAGTCCAAATACAACTTTTTAACTTCTGATACAACACCCATGTTGATCCAATACGATATCAGCAGGAATCATACATACTTGTCTTACTTAGTGGTGTGGAATGTTGGAAAAGGTTTGATCAAGTGCGTCTAACAGAGAACAATGGTAGGTGTGAGAAACACTAACCCATTTATTATTAACCGCCTGAAATGGACTTATGCTGTCTTTAAGTTGAAGTGTATTGGTAATTGTAAACAAAAATTTGGGCGACACCCAGTAATTCACGATGGTAAGCTCATAACATAGGCAATACAATGGAACAGAATGATGCGGACACGTTTGTTCCTGGATACTTTGTAATACGCTTCTGCCTTGAAGACTTTGTATGTGTGAGTAATATACAACTATAATTGTTTGATACTCCTTTATATTGACAAATGTGAGGTTTGACCCTGCAATATTGTTTAATGATGATTACTTATGTCTAGCTTGTGTGCTATCGTGTGCTTAGCTGTTGCGTGGCTGCTAGCACTTAGTAGCCTAGCATGTTTTGTAAATGACTTCACTAAAATAGAAGAAATGTTCTTCTTGGAGGACATTTAGATGGACTGGACAGGACTGTTTGTATCGGACATGATATCACACATTTTACATGAAAGCTGATCATTTTCATCTTGTTTTTTGATGATGTCTGACAAATAAAAATTTAAAAGTAATAACTATTGATACATTTAAGAAATATAGATAATAGTTTAATTAATTAGTTAAAGTAATTAGTAGAAGTAATATTTGTCACTCTATTAAAACGTCACAATATTTTAAATGAACAAAAATGGTAACAAAATACCATATTTTTCTGCACAATAGAACGCACCGACTAAAGTTTAGGGAAAACATTTTTTTCCATATATTAGCCGCAGATATATACGTTGTGAAATCAGTTATTTACACAGAAAGGTTTTGTAAATGTTTATTTACATACTTTAATTGTGGTCTGATCAAACAAAACAGAAGTCATCGTCATGGACCCACTAGCTGCGCAAGCTAGCTCTCCAATCAGCTAAACAGACTCAATAACTCCACGGTGACGTTTTGGTGAATGTATTGAGGAATTTGTGAAAATGAAACAATACAATCAAAATGCCATTGTAAGTTAATATTACTAACACAGGCACTCTTAAACGTGTTAGCATATTAGCTAATGCTAACGTAAAAATATGCATAAAAACACTCCTAGAGACATCACACATTGTGACGGTTTAGTAAGTATGACTTGTTTTAGTTACGTTGTAAAACTTACAAACATTGCTTGGAATGATAAATGAAGAATCCATCCGAGTAAAAACGCTGTGGACGGCTGTTTCTACTTCCGGTTGAAAGCACCAAATGAAAGGACACAGTGAGAGAACTTGTCCAAAAGATGGCGCAATAGCACAAACAATAACACACCTTTTCAGTGCATTTGCCTGTTGTTGTTTTTTTTAACTATTTGCATTATGGCCGTCAGCGAAGAAATATCCATAAATAAGCCGCAGTGTAGAAAAAAAAAAATAGTGGTTTATAGTCCGGAATTTATGGTAAGCTTTGTAAATAAACTACGTTACATGACAGGCGGCCATTTGAGGAAAATCCTGGTATGGTCACATTTAGGAGGGGAGAGTCCACCCAAATGATTTTGTTCTAAGGCTGCCTAAAATGAAGAGGGGTGACTAGAACTGAAGTTTAACCATTTATTGTACAAAACAGGAATAAGTACAAAATAATACAATACCAGCGTGATCTAAAGGTCGAATCAATCTCCGAAACGGTTGCCCGCCTCTCATACTTCTGTCCACCTAGATTGTGGCGCCTTGGCAGGAATCGAAACTGAAAGTTGACTTTTCAAAGTTATTGTTTTGTGAAAGAGTGCATCAAGGCCATGGCTTCCTACGAGATATACAACCATGTTGGAACTAATAATAATAATAATAATAGTTTTTGGAGACAGTGTGTCCCTTATAATTAGTCCCGCATGTAAAAATGTGTTACGCAACACAAGATCAATCAATCAATCGATCATTGTTTACTTATATAGCCCTAAATCACGAGTGTCTCAAAGGGCTGCACAAGCCACAACGACATCCTCGGCTCAGATCCCACATCAGGGCAAGGAAAAACTCAACCCAATGGGATGACAATGAGAAACCCCGGAGGGGACCCCTGGCCGACCGGTGCAATGGACGTCGAGTGGATCTAGTTAATAGTGTGAGAGTCCAGTCCATAGTGGATCTAACATAATAGTGAGAGTCCAGTCCATAGTGGATCTAACATAATAGTGTGAGAGTCCAGTCCATAGTGGATCTAGTTAATAGTGTGAGAGTCCAGTCCATAGTGGATCTAGTTAATAGTGTGAGAGTCCAGTCCATAGTGGATCTAACATAATAGTGTGAGAGTCTAGTCCATAGTGGATCTAACATAATAGTGTGAGAGTCCAGTCCATAGTGGATCTAGTTAATATTGTGAGAGTCCAGTCCATAGTGGATCTAACATAATAGTGAGAGTCCAGTCCATAGTGGATTTAGTTAATAGTGTGAGAGTCCAGTCCATAGTGGATCTAACATAATAGTGTGAGAGTCTAGTCCATAGTGGATCTAACATAATAGTGTGAGAGTCCAGTCCATAGTGGATCTAGTTAATATTGTGAGAGTCCAGTCCATAGTGGATCTAACATAATAGTGAGAGTCCAGTCCATAGTGGATCTAGTTAATAGTGTGAGAGTCCAGTCCATAGTGGATCTAACATAATAGTGAGAGTCCAGTCCATAGTGGATCTAGTTAATAGTGTGAGAGTCCAGTCCATAGTGGATCTAACATAATAGTGTGAGAGTCTAGTCCATAGTGGATCTAACATAATAGTGTGAGAGTCCAGTCCATAGTGGATCTAGTTAATATTGTGAGAGTCCAGTCCATAGTGGATCTAACATAATAGTGAGAGTCCAGTCCATAGTGGATCTAGTTAATAGTGTGAGAGTCCAGTCCATAGTGGATCTAACATAATAGTGTGAGAGTCTAGTCCATAGTGGATCTAACATAATAGTGTGAGAGTCCAGTCCATAGTGGATCTAACATAATAGTGTGAGAGTCCAGTCCATAGTGGATCTAGTTAATATTGTGAGAGTCCAGTCCATAGTGGATCTAACATAATAGTGAGAGTCCAGTCCATAGTGGATTTAGTTAATAGTGTGAGAGTCCAGTCCATAGTGGATCTAACATAATAGTGTGAGAGTCTAGTCCATAGTGGATCTAACATAATAGTGTGAGAGTCCAGTCCATAGTGGATCTAGTTAATATTGTGAGAGTCCAGTCCATAGTGGATCTAACATAATAGTGAGAGTCCAGTCCATAGTGGATCTAGTTAATAGTGTGAGAGTCCAGTCCATAGTGGATCTAACATAATAGTGAGAGTCCAGTCCATAGTGGATCTAGTTAATAGTGTGAGAGTCCAGTCCATAGTGGATCTAACATAATAGTGTGAGAGTGTAGTCCATAGTGGATCTAACATAATAGTGTGAGAGTCCAGTCCATAGTGGATCTAGTTAATATTGTGAGAGTCCAGTCCATAGTGGATCTAACATAATAGTGAGAGTCCAGTCCATAGTGGATCTAGTTAATAGTGTGAGAGTCCAGTCCATAGTGGATCTAACATAATAGTGTGAGAGTCTAGTCCATAGTGGATCTAACATAATAGTGTGAGAGTCCAGTCCATAGTGGATCTAACATAATAGTGTGAGAGTCCAGTCCATAGTGGATCTAGTTAATATTGTGAGTCCAGTCCATAGTGGATCTAACATAATAGTGAGAGTCCAGTCCATAGTGGATCTAGTTAATAGTGTGAGAGTCCAGTCCATAGTGGATCTAACATAATAGTGTGAGAGTCTAGTCCATAGTGGATCTAACATAATAGTGTGAGAGTCCAGTCCATAGTGGATCTAGTTAATATTGTGAGAGTCCAGTCCATAGTGGATCTAACATAATAGTGAGAGTCCAGTCCATAGTGGGTCTAACATAATAGTGAAAGTCCAGTCCATAGTGGATCTAACATAATAGTGTGAGAGTCCAGTCCATAGTGGATCTAACATCGTAGTGAGAGTCCAGTCCGTAGTGGATCTTGTTAATAGTGTGAGACTCCAGTCCATAGTGGATCTAACATAATAGTGTGAGAGTCCAGTCCATAGTGGATCTAGTTAATATTGTGAGAGTCCAGTCCATAGTGGATCTAACATAATAGTGAGAGTCCAGTCCATAGTGGATCTAACATAATAGTGTGAGAGTCCAGTCCATAGTGGATCTTGTTAATATTGTGAGAGTCCAGTCCATAGTGGATCTAACATCGTAGTGAGAGTCCAGTCCGTAGTGGATCTTGTTAATAGTGTGAGAGTCCAGTCCATAGTGGATCTAACATAATAGTGTGAGAGTCCAGTCCATAGTGGATCTTGTTAATATTGTGAGAGTCCAGTCCATAGTGGATCTAACATCGTAGTGAGAGTCCAGTCCGTAGTGGATCTTGTTAATAGTGTGAGAGTCCAGTCCATAGTGGATCTAACATAATAGTGTGAGAGTCCAGTCCATAGTGGATCTAGTTAATATTGTGAGAGTCCAGTCCATAGTGGATCTAACATAATAGTGAGAGTCCAGTCCATAGTGGATCTAGTTAATAGTGTGAGAGTCCAGTCCATAGTGGATCTAGTTAATAGTGTGAGATTCCAGTCCATAGTGGATCTAACATAATAGTGAGAGTCCAGTCCATAGTGGATCTAACATAATAGTGTGAGAGTCCAGTCCATAGTGGATCTAGTTAATATTGTGAGAGTCCAGTCCATAGTGGATCTAACATAATAGTGAGAGTCCAGTCCATAGTGGATTTAACATAATAGTGTGAAAGTCCAGTCCATAGTGGATCTAGTTAATAGTGTGAGAGTCCAGTCCATAGTGGATTTAACATAATAGTGTGAAAGTCCAGTCCATAGTGGATCTAGTTAATAGTGTGAGAGTCCAGTCCATAGTGGATCTAACATAATAGTGTGAGAGTCCAGTCCATAGTGGATCTAGTTAATATTGTGAGAGTCCAGTCCATAGTGGATCTAACATAATAGTGAGAGTCCAGTCCATAGTGGATCTAGTTCATAGTGTGAGAGTCCAGTCCATAGTGGATCTAACATAATAGTGTGAGAGTCCAGTCCATAGTGGAGCTAGTTAATATTGTGAGAGTCCAGTCCATAGTGGATCTAGTTAATAGTGTGAGAGTCCAGTCCATAGTGGATTTAACATAATAGTGTGAAAGTCCAGTCCATAGTGGATCTAGTTAATATTGTGAGAGTCCAGTCCATAGTGGATCTAACATAATAGTGACAGTCCAGTCCATAGTGGATCTAACATAACAGTGAGAGTCCAGTCCATAGTGGATGTAACAAAATAGTGAGAGTCCAGTCCATAGTGGATCTAACATAATAGTGTGAGAGTCCAGTCCATAGTGGATCTAACATAATAGTGTGAAAGTCCAGTTCATAGTGGATCTAACATAATAGTGAGAGTCCAGTCCATAGTGGATCTAACATAATACTGTGAGAGTCCAGTCCATAGTGGATCTAACATAATAGTGTGAGAGTCCAGTCCATAGTGGATCTAGTTAATAGTGTTTGAGTCCAGTCCATAGTGGATCTAACATAATAGTGAGAGTCCAGTCCATAGTGGATCTAACATAATAGTGTGAAAGTCCAGTCCATAGTGGATCTAGTTAATAGTGTTTGAGTCCAGTCAATAGTGGATCTAACATAATAGTGTGAGAGTCCAGTCTATAGTGGATCTAACATAATAGTGAGAGTCCAGTCCATAGTGGAGATAACATAATAGTGTGAGAGTCCAGTCCATAGTGGATCTAACATAATAGTGAGAGTCCAGTCCATAGTGGATCTAACATAATAGTGAGAGTCCAGTCCATAGTGGATCTAACATAATAGTGAGAGTCCAGTCCATAGTGGATCTAACATAATAGTGAGAGTCTAGTCCATAGTGGATCTAACATAATAGTGAGAGTCCAGTCCATTGTGGATCTAACGTAATAGTGTGAGAGTCCAGTCCATAGTGGATCTAACATAATAGTGAGAGTCCAGTCCATAGTGGATCTAACATAATAGTGTGAGAGTCCAGTCCATAGTGGATCTAACATAATAGTGAGAGTCCAGTCCATAGTGGATCTAACATAATAGTGTGAGAGTCCAGTCCATAGTGGATCTAACATAATAGTGAGAGTCCAGTCCATAGTGGATCTAACATAATAGTGAGAGTCCAGTCCATAGTGGATCTAACATAATAGTGAGAGTCTAGTCCATAGTGGATCTAACATAATAGTGAGAGTCTAGTCCATAGTGGATCTAACATAATAGTGAGAGTCCAGTCCATAGTGGATCTAACATAATAGTGTGAGAGTCCAGTCCATAGTGGATCAAACATAATAGTGAGAGTCCAGTCCATAGTGGATCTAACATAATAGTGAGAGTCCAGTCCATAGTGGATCTAACATAATAGTGAGAGTCCAGTCCATAGTGGATCTAACATAATAGTGAAAGTCCAGTCCATAGTGGATCTAACATAATAGTGAGAGTCCAGTCCATATTGGATCTAACATAATAGTGAGAGTCCAGTCCATAGTGGATCTAACATAATAGTGAGAGTCCAGTCCATAGTGGATCTAACATAATAGTGAAAGTCCAGTCCATAGTGGATCTAACATAATAGTGAGAGTCCAGTCCATAGTGGATCTAACATAATAGTGAGAGTCCAGTCCATAGTGGATCTAACATAATAGTGAGAGTCCAGTCCATAGTGGATCTAACATAATAGTGAGAGTCCAGTCCATAGTGGATTTAACATAATAGTGAGAGTCCAGTCCATAGTGGATCTAACATAATAGTGAGAGTCCAGTCCATAGTGGATCTAACATAATAGTGTGAGAGTCCAGTCCATAGTGGATCTAACATAATAGTGAGAGTCCAGTCCATAGTGGATCTAACATAATAGTGAGAGTCCAGTCCATAGTGGATCTAACATAATAGTGAAAGTCCAGTCCATAGTGGATCTAACATAATAGTGAGAGTCCAGTCCATAGTGGATCTAACATAATAGTGAGAGTCCAGTCCATAGTGGATCTAACATAATAGTGAGAGAATCCAGTCCATAGTGGATCTAACATAATAGTGTGAGAGTCCAGTCCATAGTGGATCTAACATAATAGTGAGAGTCCAGTCCATAGTGGATCTAACATAATAGTGAGAGTCCAGTCCATAGTGGATCTAACATAATAGTGAGAGTCCAGTCCATAGTGGATCTAACATAATAGTGAAAGTCCAGTCCATAGTGGATCTAACATAATAGTGAGAGTCCAGTCCATAGTGGATCTAACATAATAGTGAGAGTCCAGTCCATAGTGGATCTAACATAATAGTGAGAGAATCCAGTCCATAGTGGATCTAACATAATAGTGTGAGAGTCCAGTCCATAGTGGATCTAACATAATAGTGAGAGTCCAGTCCATAGTGGATCTAACATAATAGTGAGAGTCCAGTCCATAGTGGATCTAACATAATAGTGAGAGTCCAGTCCATAGTGGATCTAACATAATAGTGAGAGTCCAGTCCATAGTGGATCTAACATAATAGTGAGAGTCCAGTCCATAGTGGATCTAACATAATAGTGAGAGTCCAGTCCATAGTGGATCTAACATAATAGTGAGAGTCCAGTCCATAGTGGATCTAACATAATAGTGAGAGTCCAGTCCATAGTGGGACCAGCAGGAGATCATCTTGAGTGGAGACAGGTCAGCAGCTCAGAGACGTCCCCAACTGATGCACAGATCCACCCTGGGTCCCAACTTTTAACAGCTAGCGGTTCATCTGTGGTCACCGAATTTGTGCCCCCCTCTCCATGAAGGAGAGAGGGGGGCAGAGCAGAAAGAGACGGCAGATCAACTGGTCTAAAAGGGGGTCTATTTAAAGGCTAGAGTATACAAATGAGTTTTAAGATGGCACTTAAATGCTTCTACTGAGACAAGAGACAATCATCAGCTGTCGCGGTCCAGTGGAGTGGAGTGGAGGTCCCATGTCGTGTTTGCCGTGAGCGGGCGTCTTCATTACGCGTCGTGCCGGTTCAAAGTGATCCGGTCTTTATTAACCGGCGTCTCGGCGCCGAGGGCGTCTCGGCGTGAGCATCCGCGGGCCAAGTAATGAACAAATCATCAAGGGACCGGAGAAAATGAACCCTCTTTCCAATAGCTCTCAGTCCAAGGGCCCGGCGTGCAAATAAGCGCTCGCCATAACGAGGACAAATCAGGTTAGAGGGGACGGAACGCGTGTGACACATGGAAACGATTAAGCCCCTCGGAAAAGGGCGGCTTGAGCTCAAATTGCCTGAAAGACGGCCGGCGTTTCTTCTCATGAATTGATTTTTCCCCAAATGAGGTGGGAAATGGAAAGACGGGACTTTTCCAGGCAGGAAAGGCGAGACCAAACAATAACGGGCTCCTCCCCCCCGAGCACCAAGAGACTGCGGCGGCGGCGGCGCCGTGAATTTGCATCAAATTGGGTTTCTTCTCGCCGCTTCTCCTCCCGCCGGGCTGTAATTGGCGGGCGTGGGGGGAGGGGCGGCCGCCCGAGGTGTTCTGTTGTTGTTTACCAGCCGAGCCTCCGCTCACCTTGGAGCGGCGGCGCTCGTAATTAGCCGCGGCCGACGAGTGGCGGGAAGAGCACGCGGTCCGCCTAATTAGACGGACCAGACGGTTTATTTCTGCGCCTCGGACAAAACGAACACGGCTCGCTGGAGGAAATCATCCCGGGCCGACCGCTCGCCCGCGTCTCCACGCCGCACGGCTACAATTAGCCGCGCAAAACAAAGGCGCTTTTCCTGCGGGCGCCTGTTTCGCTTGTGTTGCGTCAACCGCTTCTCTGCGCGGCAGGTTGGTTGGGGCGGGGAGAGAAACAACATCAGGCCTGACGTTAAACACAACTCCCCTCCAATGATGACATCATTTCTAAGAATGGTGTTTACAGGTAGGCGTGCACTCATCCATTATTAGTGTCAAAAAACAAAACAAAAACAGCTATTTTCGAATGAATGGCGGTTCTTACTTTTCATAATCAATATAAAAAAATAAAATATTTTTTTATTTTTTTTAATCTGTCCTGTTCAGCCTCTCAGGCAAATTACATTTTTGATGTAGATCAGGGGCAGGCCTGGCCCTAACCAATCTGGCGCCCTAGGCAAGATTTTAGGTGGCGCCCCCGCCACATCGGCAGTGAAGTGTATATACTCACAACAAACCGAATAGCTTTGTCTTTGACCTTTTTTTTTACTTAAAGAAAGCAAATTAACATATTATATGAGAATGTTATGTTATGACTATCTATATCTCATGTGATATTGCTTTATTAACATTAATGATGTGCACTTTAACAACTAGGCTTACAACTATACCTAATATATAAAGGGGTGGAAAAGTGACTATTACCTGCAGGGCAAACATTAGCTAACCAGAAGGCAATAGCAATGTAAACAAAAAACACCTGCTTAAAAGATCTAATACAAATGTCCCTGAGGAATGTAAGGTGGGAGTACTGTAATTACCTAACGTTACATTATTATTTTCCATAACAATTTAGCCCCCTCCACAATATTAACCCGACGTTAAAACAGAACTAGCTATTTATTGATTAGCAATTGCCGAATCATGTAACATTATCTTAATGCTAAAAAGCCCGGTTACTATCACATTCTGTAACAGACAAATAATTTAATGTAGGCTAACGTTACCTACCTGCTACCTCTGTCTTTTTCTCGTTTCTCCTCCTCTTCTTTTCTCTTCCCTGGGCACCTGACAGTTTTGGCCGTTTTGACATCTTGTGTTGATTTTTTGATGTGGTGACATCCAAAAAAAGTCATGATACGAGAAGGGAGGGGGCGCACCGTGCGGGGGGAGGGGGGGCGTAATGTCGTAACAAATAATATTTCTATTAAATAGTCTTTACTTTGCATTTTAATTAACGTGGGATTATTTTTTTTATTTAGAAATAATAGTACCAACTTTTTTTTTTTTCTCCAACATTTCTGGCACTGGCGTGGCGCCCCCTGATGGACGGCGCCCTTAGCATTTGCCTATACGGCCTATGCCACGGGCCGGCCCTGATCAGGGGTGTCAAACTCATTTTAGATCAGGGGCCACATCTAGCAAAAATCTACTCCCAAGTGGGCCGGACTGGTAAAATCACGGCACGATAACTTGAAACTAAAGACAACTTCAGATTGTTTTCTTTGTTTAAAAATAGGACAAGCACATTCTGAAATTGTACAAATCATAATGTTGTTGGAGTTTTTTTACACTTACATGTTGCAGTTAATAGTATTATATCTTTATTTGTCGTTATTTATACTTTCTGAATAAATTATGTGATAATGTTCATCAGTCAACTCATTGGTGTTCATTTTCAATCTATCAAGATAAAACAATTAGGTAGCACTTTAGTATGGGGAACATATTCACCATTAATTAGCTGCTTATTAACATGCAAATTAGTAACATATTGGCTCTTAATTAGTCATTATTAAGTACTTATTAATGCCTTATTCTGCATGGCCTTATTATACAACCAGTAAGCCATTAACTAAGAGTCTTCCCTCAATAACCTCAGAATTATTGCTTATTAGTAACCCTAACCCTTATATGTTCCCCTAGTCCAGGGGTGTCCAAACTTTTTCCACTGAGGGCCGTACACGGAAAAATGTAAGCATGCGGGGGCCATTTTGATATTTTTCATTTTCAAACCTTAACAAAATATACGGATTTATTTTTTTGTTTAACCTTTAGGGCTCCCGGGGACTATAAAGGGTCTCAGTCATTAAACTGTTAAAAATAAGTCAAATGATTATTATTATTTTTTATTTAACGCTTACAGTAAATCTCTATATCAACTTGAGGTTGATATAAAGTAAAAAAAAAAAAGGTTTTCTGTCAAGGACAACTTTGTTTTTTATAGTAAAACTGAAATATGCAGTATTTAGTAATTAGAGCCTTAAAAGATCAATAATGCAGGACACCATTGATTTTAAGTCTTTAATATTTTTAAATAATCACAGTGAAAAGTTAAATAAAATCCTACTAAATATATTTGGGATCCAAAAGTTCCCCCACTCATAAAGTGATACATTTTTATTAGTTTTTTTTTTAAACTTTTAACACTTAAATTACGAGATCAACTTCAGATATATCTGTCGATTTTACGTTTGAACTATTATTTTGTTTGTTTTATGCTCTTTTGCCGAATAAAACTTTGATGTTTTTATACGGCAACCACACAATATATGCAATATTTTTTCCACATAAAACATTTTAAAGTGATATTTTTTAAGTAATAATTCATTATAAAATAGATTTTTAGTTTTTTTTGTTTTTTTTTTAGCAATGGCAAAAAGAAGAAAAATAAACAAAGACAAAAGAAAAAAAAACAGCCTGCATGGCAGCTTTGAGTCAACATTGCAACTTTTTCTTGTTAGATTTCACCTAATTCCACTTTTTTAAAATGTTTTTTTTAATTTTTGCAATATTATCAATTTTGCAATTTTTGCGGAATGTGTGGCGGGCCGGTAAGCAATTAGCTGCGGTCCGCAAATGGCCCCCGGGCCGCACTTTGGACACCCCTGCCCTAGTCTTTGTTACTTTAATAAGCAACTAATTAATGGTGAATATGTTCCCCATACTAAAGGGTTACCTGTTGTGGTTAATAGTATTCTATCTTTAATTGTCATTATTTATATTTTCTGAATAAATTATGTGATAATGTTCATCAGTCAACTCATTGGTGTTAATTTTCAATCTATCAAGATAAAAAAAAAATATCAAAATCAAATTACAGTATGTTATCTATGTAGTTTGATCATTTTCCTCGACTGTGTGGTTTATTTTGATCATCTACAAACATACAAAGAATTGCTATTGTGACATCTAGTGGACACATTTAGAACAGCTGTTTCTTTCATTCCAAAATTTCAGGTTCATTTTTCTACTTAGCAAACTCATCCCGCGTTAAGAGCCTGACCCGGCCCTTGAACCTTACCTTTGACACCTGTGGTGTAGATGATCTATATCTGCTGTAGACTTTAGAAAAGAGAAGTGTTGGATACTTCTCTTACTTTATTAAATGCTTGGGTAGTATTTTATTGAACAAAACCGGTTTTCTTTTTTAAGTTTCCGTTTGTCTATTTTATGGAGGACTGTAGTTAATCATATAAGTGGCACCCAATGTTATTTTTTTTTAAAAGTATAGATTTTGAATAGAGAATCGAATCGTGAGGTGCCCAAACATTCACAGCCCTATCATCCATCCATCCATCTTCTTCCGTTTACCTGAGGTCGGGTCGCGGGGGCAGCAGCCTAAGCAGAGAAGCCACAGTACCTGGAAAACATTTTTTTCCAGGTACTCAAAGTAATATATATTGTTACTCGACACATGGTACAGTACAACATTTTAAAAAAGGTAGCATGCTCTTTTAGCATGTTAAAATTCTAACAGGTATTCACCTCAATGTCATATATTTTGGTATTTCACTAATGCTAACTGTTAGAATTGTTAGCATATTAGCTCAGGACTATTAGCATGCTAGCATTTAAAACATTTTTTTGAAGGTACTCAAATATATATTGTTACTCGATGCATGTTAGTTACAATTTTAACATGCTAACATTAGCATGCTAACTCTTAAGTAATTTTACAGGTATACACCGCAGTGTCATATTTGTTGGTGTTTCACTAATGCTAACTGTTAGAATTGGTAGCATTTTAGCTTAGTACTGTTAGCACGCTAGCATTTTAAAAAAAAAATTCCAGGTACTCAAAGCAATATATACTGTTACTCGACGCAGACTTGTTTTTATTCATCCTGATTCTAAATCGATTAATAATTTTCAAAAACCTATTTTGTTTTGCTTTTTTTAAGGAATCAATTTTTCGAAAAGACATTTTTAGGCTATCTTTATGCAACAAGAAGGAGCTTTTCTAACCTGTAACCTTTCATTTGAATTATTATACCAAATAATACATTGTAAGGATCGGTTGGAATCAAGAATCGATTCTGAATCGAATCGTCACCCCAGGAATCATAATCAGATGGAATCGTGAGGAGCCCTAAGATCCGCACCCCTACTGTATCTGCAGGTGAAATCCCCCCCGCGCCCCCCTACCCCCCCTCCCACACACACACACACACAGAAATGACAATGAGCATTATTACATTACAAATGGAGCAATACAAATACTAATAGAAATATCACTATTGATAATGAATCATTACAATAATTACCTCTATTATCAACAATACCATTGTTCAAATGCAACAATACATATATGTAATCATAACTTGAAATACAAGAGGAAGCAGAAACATGCCTCCATGTATCTGGAAGAAAGAGAAGCCAACTAAGTTATTAACCTTGTAGATTGTTTTGGTATCTTTAGGCGCAACCAAACTTGGTAGCTGTTACGTGATTGGTTGTTAGCGTGTCCCTCCCATTGCTCAGTGACACTTCCTGTTTAGCTGTGTTCCCAGCTAAACGACTCTTGCTTCATAACTTGTGTTTTCTTCCGAACAAAAAATTTAAATATATATTGAATATTTTATATTGATATTATGTGTCTATTGCGATATATGTTGATATCATTTTATCGGCCCAGCCCTAAGTTATTCTACAAAAACAAAACAATTAGCAATTAATTAAATTGTGACGCCAGCGCTGGAGAGAGAGGAGAACTGATTAGTTTGAGCAATCTCCGAAGTGGTCGCCCGCCTCTCATGCTTTTGTCCATCTTGCCTCGAAACCGAAAGTTAACTGGGCATATGTTCTTCTCCACTCTGGAGATGATGAAAGAGGGTGATCCAAATGCCGCTGGTTATCTGCGCATTACTCCCAAATGTATGGATATGTTGGGAAATGGCTGGCAGATTAGTTCTCCGCAGCAAAAAGGACATGAAGGGAAGCTGTTAGTGAGATGTTCTGTCATCCGCACGCTGAGTCTGGTAGAACTCCATGCAATCTGCCGCCGCACTTCCCGCAAAGAAGCTTTGCTGAGGAACGATCCGGGCCGTGAGTAACCGAGCCGAGCCATAAAGCTGCCCACTCCATCAGTGCCGCGGCGCAGATTGATCAGCACGCTCCCATTTGAGTGATTTCCCTCCGGATCCAAAGCGGCGCAATTAGTCGCCCGCTGTATTTCGCCTGGGCGCTGACCCGCTGCAGCACGCAGCACTCTGCCAATATGACTTCCTCCTAAGAGCTTCTCTATTTGCACAGCTCGGCTCCTCTTGGCCTCGCGACGCCGCTAAAGAGGATCACGGATCACTGGCGGCCGGCCAAGCGCTCGCACCTGCCGAGATAGACGAGGCCTTAGCGCCCGTCACACTCGCTCTCTGAATGCGGCGAGTTGCTCTGAGGAGGCGGCGGCGGCGAGCTCAGCTGACCTCTGAGGCCGCTCGCACTTAGAACAAAAAGTCCACTCCAGAAGTCATCTTCTTAAGTGACGATTGGCAATCCTATTTGACAGAAAGAAGCGAGATCGATAAAAGTTACCCTCGTTGCGGAGGTCAGGTTTAGGCAGCGGGGCCCCTCCCTATTAGGGCCCCGTCGTCTGTGTGTGGGGGTCTTGTTTGGTATGAATGATAGGGATGTCAATATCCTTGTTCAAATGAATCGTGATTCTTCTTTGTAACGATTCTTAATCGATTACAAAATATATATATATATATATATATATATATATATATATATATATATATATATATATATTTTATTTATTTTTTTTTTTAATCGAAAAAATATATATATATTTTTATTTATTTATTTTTTGATAAAATATATATATATATATATATATATATATATATATATATATATATATATATATATATATATATATATATATATATATATATATATATATATATATATATATATATATATATATATATATATATATATATATATGTACACTACCGTTCAAAAGTTTGGGGTCACCCAAACAATTTTGTGGAATAGCCTTCATTTCTAAGAACAAGAATAGACTGTCGAGTTTCAGATGGAAGTTCTCTTTTTCTGGCCATTTTGAGCGTTTAATTGACCCCACAAATGTGATGCTCCAAAAACTCAATCTGCTCAAAGGAAGGTCAGTTTTGTAGCTTCTGTAACGAGCTAAACGGTTTTCAGATGTGTGAACATGATTGCCCAAGGGTTTTCTAATCATCAATTAGCCTTCTGAGCTAATGAGCAAACACATTGTACCATTAGAACACTGGAGTGATAGTTGCTGGAAATGGGCCTCTATACACCTATGTAGATATTGCACCAAAAACCAGACATTTGCAGCTAGAATAGTCATTTACCACATTAGCAATGTATAGAGTGTATTTCTTTAAAGTTAAGACTAGTTTAAAGTTATCTTCATTGAAAAGTACAGTGCTTTTCCTTCAAAAATAAGGACATTTCAATGTGACCCCAAACTTTTGAACGGTAGTGTATATATATATATATATATGTTATTTTTTTAATCTGTCCTGTCCAGCCACTCAGACAAATCATATAGTTGGTGTAGATAATCATATCTGCTGTACATATTTACTTTAAAAAATAAGTGTTGGATACTTCTCTTGTTGCCTTATTTGTATTTGACTTTATTAAATGTTTGGGTAGAATTTTATTCAACAAAACCACTTTTCTTTAAGTAATATAGAAATGTTTTATATTTTTTATGGAGGAATGTAGTCAATCATAGAACTGGGCGCCCAATGTTGTTAAAAAAGTATTGATTTTGAATCGAGAATCGGTTTGAATCGAATCGTTAGCCCCATGAATCGAATTGACTTGTGTGGTGCCCAAAGATTCACAGTGTAAAATGTCAATTCATTTAATGACAGGGTGCTTCAGATGACAGATGTGACGTTTGCTAAGGGGACGAGTCTTTGGATCAGCTCTTTCGAGTTAGCGATACGAACGATACGATTCCCGGTTGTGAGCCATCCAAACTTTTTGACTTCGGGGCCGCATTGGTCTAATGAAATTTGGTCGAGAGCCGAAAGCTGACTGCATGTAAAGTAACTATATATACAGTACAGGCCAACAGTTTGGACACACCTTCTCATTCAATGCGTTTTGTTTATTTTCATGACTATTTACATTGTAGATTGTCACTGAAGGCATCAAAACTATGAATGAACATGTGGAGTCCAAACTTTTGCCCTGTACTGCATATACATATTATGCATACCTGTATATATGTATGTAAATATGTATATGCATGTATGTATATGTGTATGTATATATATTTATTTATACATATATATGGTTGTTTTTTTTTTGCACCATGACTAGGGAAGGTTGTTTGACTTTGGTCACATCAGTAAATGCTGCGCATACGTCCATTCGGACGTCCACTGACCTAAATTACTCACTAGACGACGACATATCAGCATCAAATTTATCAGACTATTAAAATTAATGCAATCTCTCTGTAGCTAAAATTCCTGATTAAACTCATGACATCTCACAAACCAAATTAAGGACGTCGTGGAGCCCAGACACCCCTTTTCTAAAGGGTAGTATTTGAAGTGTACACCCACCAGACATGGTCCTTTAATTTTGTACTCACATTTTATTATGTCCTATTTTTATTATAGTTTTATTTATACTTTTTATATCCATTAATGGATTTTATTATTCCTTATTTGTGTAATTGTTCCTATTTTGTTTGAAATGCTGCACATTTTTAGGTGAAATATGGAACCGCCTTATGTAATGTTTACAATGAAAAACACAACAAATTTTAAATTACAGCCAATATTTCAGAATAATTCCAACCTACAGAGTAATATTTGTGTAAATAAAATTATTCTTATCTACATCTTATCGTATAACCGATACTAGTGAGTGTTTCCTTGACAAAAAAAAAAACTAAAGTAAAAAAAAACAAAAAAACACAAGTATAATAACGAGCCAGTCTTTTGAACGGCCCTTTGAACGGAACGACTCCTCAAGATCCAACTCCTTTTAAATAGCCATAAATCCCATCTCTGGTTCATACAAGATTTTATCCCAACCGTATTCCAAGCCCCTTCCTGCGCCGTCACTGATAAACTGGGATGTGACTCCTACAACAGCTCATGTTTCGATCTGATTCAGAATCGATTCTCGACTCAAATTGATTCCTGCAATATATTACTTGGTTCCAAAATCATAATGAAACCTTTTCAAAACATGTTACAAAAGCTTGTCTTGGCTACTGACGTGTAGCAAGTAAGCGTCTTTATGTAAAATTGATTCTTAAAATTATTTATTAAATAAATTGTTGTTTCGGCGAAAAAATATATTATTGTACGAATTTGGCATTAAAATACATTTCTTCATTTGAACCCACAATGCAAAGCTGGCAATTGTTGTGCTTTTATTGCGTAGATATAAGAAGAAAAAAAAAAATATATATATATACTTTTATTTTATTTTTAAGTATAAAAATGGTTTCACACAAAATTTAGAAAAAAAACAATTGGAAAGCGGAGGAGGAAAGTAAAAATAATATTCTGCTTCAGGCCCCAAATTAGCCTGAAGGGGCGGCCATGTTTTTTTGTGTGATGATCAGCTGTGCCGATGGCGCTCGATTATGTGGACATCAACGAGGGCGAGCTCTGCTCCTTCTTCCTCCCGCTTCCACTTGGATGGTTTGTGGCGAACATCAGAGGACGGCGAAGATCACACGAGAGCCTCGCTACTTTGTGTTTCTCTAACGAGCCCGGCGCACTCCTCCTCCTCTTCGTCTACGCTTTCTCCACGCTGCCCGTTCAAAGGCGCCGCTCATCCTCTTTAGCGCCGTCGCTCTCGCTTCTCCTGCGCTCGTCGCGATAAAAGCCAACTTGACGCCTGAGGCCGCGCCGTGCCCGCCTGTCAGTGCACGTTTGGCCTGTCTGACCTGACGGGCCACGCCTTTGCTGATTTGCTGGCTAACGTGATCGGCAGCAGGTGGACCCGCCCTCCTGGTTAAGCTCCACCTCCTAGTGCACATGGGACAAGTACGACAAAGCAGGTCAATATTAGTAATTATGTGTACTGACTGACACTGTAAGATGTATTTATTTGAAAATCATCCTACGAGCCGCTCTTAATAGTCAACTACAGTAGAAACTACATGAAAAAAGTAGGGGATGAAAGAGAAAAAAAAGGGAAAAAAGAAAAACATTTAAAAGGGGGGGGGGGTAGGCCAAAGGGATGGGAAATGAAAAAAGAAGGGGAAAAAGGGGGGAGAAGAGAAGAAAGGGGTAAAAAAAAAAGGATAACCAATGCAAAAAAGTGGAAAATTAAAAAAATAAGAACAAGTTTAAAAAGAGGAGGAAGAGCAAAAAGGGGAAAACCAGAAAAAAAGCAAAACGGGAGGAAAACAAGAAATAAAAAAAGTAAACTACGATATCAGACTAGCAGCTAACAGATGTCATTACAATTTATTGCATTTTGTGAATGATCAGACAGATAATGTACTTTTTAAATGTTTGTCATGTTTAAAAAGTTGTTTCTATTTTAAAATGGCCCGTCATGAACTAAATTTCATATTGCTTCTCAATACTGTGATGTTGGATTTTTGTAACTCATTTGTCTAATGCCTATGATGTAATGTAGTAGTGTTTATAAATGGATTCTCCATAAAAAAAAATTATATATATATATGTATATATATATATATATATATATATATATATATATATATATATATATATATATATATATATATATATATATATATATATATATATATATATATATATATATATATATACAGTTATTTATTTATATATATATATATATATATATACATATTTAAATATACAAATATATATTTATATATGTAAATATAAACACATATTACATATACCTATATAGATAAACATATATGTTTATATGTGTAGAAATGTATATGTATATATATTTATATATATATATATATATATATATATATATATATATATATAGCTGAGATAGGCTCCAGCACCCCCAGTGACCCCGAAAGGGACAAGCGGTAGAAAATGGATGGATATATATGTATATATATATATATATATATATATATATATATATATATATATATATATATATATATACAAATGTATATATATATATATATATATATATATATATATATATGTATGTATATATATATATATGTACAGTATATGTATGTATGATGTACATTGCAACTGTGGTAAATTGAGAAAAAGCCCAAAATTGGAAAATATAATGACCAACATTAAAATACAGTAGCGTAGTAGGCCTAAGTATTCATTAAAAACAAGGCAGAGGATGTATATTTCATTTTGTAGGCCACTAACATTGCACACAGTTTGAACAGTAACACCGTGTTTGAATATTTAATTGATTCTTTGACGTACCACTAGATGGAGCCAGTGCACCGCGGTCTGACGCCTGCGGGGTGGTCTGTAGGCAAGAATTAAGTGTGACTCTGATGACGACGGTGACGTTATTCCGGCTCACATCCGAGCGCCTCGGAGCCGTGGGGCCACGAGGCGCGTGGTGGTGTTCTGCGGCGGAGGGAAGAAGAAGAAGAAAAAAAAAAAGCATCAGGTTTCAAATTGCAGACATCAAGAGCCGCCTTGAACCAGGAAGTGTGTTATATAACGCCCTGACTGCAGGGAGCGGGAAAGTGGAGCACAGGGGTGGATTAAAAATGTTTCTGCATAATGAGAGAGAGAGGGGGAGGGGGAGGGGGGTTAGACTGTCATAAAGAGCGAGGTGAGGGGGGGTTTGCATGCTAACACCCCCCCAACCCCCCCGCCAAGGCTTCCTTGCTTTCATTTGGATAATGGAGCATCGCCTTAATTGGCCGAGCGGTTTTTCAGCGGAGGTTTGTTTGCCAACACGTCTGAGCAGAATTATTTCCGCTACATTTACAGCACAGCGCTCTCATTAAACACCCCCCACCCTCCATCCCGACCCCCGCCTGGCCGGGCGGAGCGGGATGCGCACACGAGGAGGCCGGGCGGCGAGGAATAAAACATGTTTATCTCCCATCTCGCTGGAAAGTTCTCCTCTGCTTATTGTTTCTCTCCAATCATAAAGCTGCTTTGCTCCAACCACGACTTCCTGTGCTGCCCTCTTGGAATCTCTGCTTTGTTATTGGAGTCTGCTGTTATAGTCCCGCCTTGGCGCCGCGCAGCACGGCTCTGCTCGTTAGCACAAACACACCAGAGTGCATCATCATCATCATCCTCATCGCGTTGTGCACGCGGGACACGCTCTTAGCAAACAACCCGTGTTTGTGACACTAAGTGCTTGTTCTTCAAGTCCCATCGGGTCTTCTCCAAACTCTCGCCCATGGTTCTCTTTTTCAGCACGGAGCCCAAACCTTTTCCCACTCAGGGCCACGGACTCACAAATGTGAGTTGGTAGAGCGGCTGTGGCAGCAACTTGAGGGATCCAGGTTCGATCCCCGCTTCCGCCATCCTAATCGCTGCCGTTGTGTCCTTGGGCAAGACACTTCCACCGCCTGCTCCCAGTGCCACCCACACTGCTTTAAATGGAACTTAGATATTGGCTTTCACTATGTAAAAGCGCTTTGAGTCACTAGAGAAAAGCGCTATATAAATACCATTTTGGTGGTCTACCAAACCGGCTCAATTTTTAAAAAAAAACTACAACTGCAATTACAGTAGAAATTGTGTGTAAATGCTGAAGAGCCAAAGCTCAACTAAAATGCTAACAGTTTGCGTCAAGTAACAAAATATATGAGCTAAAAAAAATAGCATGTTAATAGTACCATGCTAATATGCTAACAATAGCATGCTCGCAGTTAGCATTAGTGGATTTACCAACATATATGACACTGAGGTGTATACCTGTTAAATTACTTAACAGTTAGCGGGGGGTGTATATTGTAGCGTCCCGGAAGAGTTAGTGCTGCGAGGGGTTCTGGGTATTTGTTCTGTTGTGTTTATGTTGTGTTACGTTGCGGATGTTCTCCCGAAATGTGTTTGTCATTCTTGTTTGGTGTGGGTTCACAGTGTGGCACATATTTGTAACGGTGTTAAAGTTGTCTGTGTGACCTGTATGGCTGTTGACCAAGTATGACTTGCATTCACTTATGTGTGTGTAAAGCCGTAGATATTATGTGATTGGGCCGGCACGCAAAGGCAGTGCCTTTAAGGTTTATTGGCGCTCTGTACTTCTCTCTACGTCCGTGTACACAGCGGCGTTTTAAAAAGTCATAAATTTGACTTTGTGAAACCGATACCGATAATTTCCGATATCACATTTTAAAGCATGTATCGGCCGATAATATCGGCAGTCCGATATTATCGGACATCTCTAGTTAGCATGTTAAAATTCTAACTGTAACATACGTCGAGTTAACCTGACTCTTGCCAGATCCTTGTAGTTCGCTGAGCTCCACACAAGGATCTGGGCTCGAAGGGCGTTTCAACATAGCAAAAAAAATAATGAACCAATTTGATTTGATAGATGTGACGTAGCGCCGAAGCGACAGTTAGATTCAAACAACAATGGCGGCAGGTAGCGAGGAGTCGTGTGCTGACTTTGATTCTGCTATTGCAGCTGTTTTGTCCAATCCAATCCAATCCACTTTATTTATATAGCACATTTACACAACAAGAATGTTTCCAAAGTGCTGCACAGCCATGTTAAAAACAATATTAAAAACAATATTAAAAACGATATTAAAAACAATATTAAAAACAATATTATGCTACACCAATGACTGAATAAAAACAAAGAATAAATGAATAGAAAACCAATACAGAGACAATATAAAAAATAAATATGATTAAAAATAAGAAATTTTAAAGGGTAAAACCAATTAAAACTGTAAAATAGACATCAAAATTTATAACCCTAACCCTAACCACACAGGACAACAGAGGACAGAAGACCACACAACTCACGTAGTGTTAAAAGCCAAAGAATAAAAGTGGGTCTTAAGACGAGACTTAAAACACTCCACTGTGGAAGCAGTTTGAACATGGAGGGGCAGAGTGTTCCAGAGTTTAGGGCCGACCACAGAGAAGGCCCTGTCTCCCCTGGTTTTAAGTCTCGTCCTGGGCACCACGAGCTGGAGCTGGCAATCTACTGACATTGCTGCCTTGTTTCTGTAAAAGTTCTACAACTTCTCGCTCTGTCGTTATCCAATATGTCGGCTGTTCTGTTTTGGATTTCCCAGCGTCGCTCTCATCAGCGTCAGGGCTTGATTTAGGTGTGAGTGGATGAAGTAGCACGTCATTCAAGATAACGGACAAGTGCTTTATCCAATCACATACAATGCGGTTTTTTTTACAAGACCCCGCATTCTGAAATACATCTCCTATTGAGAAGTCCCAGATCCTTGTGTGGAGCTCAGCCAACTACAAGGATCTGGCGAGAGTTAGGTTAGCGTCTAGTAGTGAAGTGAATTATATTTATATAGCGCTTTTTCTCTAGTGACTCAAAGCGCTTTTGCATAGTGAAACCCCATATGTAAGTTACATTCAAACCAGTGTAAAGGAGCAGGTGGGTAAAGTGTCTTGCCCAAGGACACAACGGCAGTGACTAGGATGGCGGAAGCAGGGATCGAACCTGGAACCCTCAAGTTGCTGGCACGGCCACTCTACCAACCGAGCTAACAATTTCAATGACAAAAACATTTGAAAGCAAAACGCAGGTGTTTAAAAATTGAGTGTATAAAAGTTCAGTGTACAGAAGATGTTTTGAAATTAAGTCTATGAAAGTTCAGTGTTTAAAAATTTTGAATTTAAAAATTCAGACCTTAAAAGTTAAGTGTATGAAAATTCAGTGTTTAAAAATTATGTTTAAAATTTCAGTGTATGACAACTCAGTGTATAAATGTTCAGTGTTTAAAACATTTGTGTTTAAATTTAAGTGTATGAAAATTCACTGTACAAAAAATCAGTGTATAATAATTCAGTGTTTTGAAATTTAGTGTATGAAAAATTCAGTGTATAAAAATTCAGTATTTAAATATTTAGTGTTTTAAAATTCTGTGTATACAAGTTAAGTGTTTTAAATTTGAGTGTATGAAAATTCAGTGTATAAAAGTTCAGTGTTTAAAAATTCAGTGTATACAAATTTCAGTTTTTAAAAAATTCAGTGTTTAAAGAATCAGTGTATAAAAATTCAGTGTTTCAAATTTCCATGTTTTAAAATTCAGTGTAAAAAGTTCAGTGGTTAAAAATGTAATGTTTTAAAGTTTGGTGTATAAAAGTTAAGTGTTTTAAAATTGAGTGTTTAAAAAAATCACTGTTTAAAAATTCAGTGTTTTAAAATTTAAGTGCTTAAAAAAATCAGTGTATAAAAGTTTAAGTGTTTTAAAATTTAGTGCATAAAAATTCAGTGTATGAAAGTTAAGCGTATGAAAGTTGAGTGTATAAAAATTAAAGGTTTAAAAATTCAGTGTTTTAAAAAAAGCTTTTGAAAATTCAATGTTAGAAAATTCCGTGTATAAACATTTCAGTGTTTAAAAAATTCAGTGTTTAAAAATTTAGGGTATAAAAGTTCAGTGTTTAAAATTTCCATGTTTTAAAATTCTGTGTAAAAAGTAAAACCGTGCAAGTGTTTAAAAATGCAATGTTTTAAAGTTTTGTGTATAAATGTGAAGTGTTTTAAAATTTAGTGTTTAAAAATTCAATGTTTAAAATTTCAGTGTTTAAAAAATTTGGTGTATAAAAGTTAAGTGTTTTAAAATCCGGTGTATAAAAATTCAGTGCAGAAAAATGAGCTGCTTCAAAATGCAAGACCTGCTTCTGGTAAATGAAGACTGAAGCTATCGATCGTGTCTCAGAACCAGCCAATGAGGTGTCAGGTTTGAAGCAGCACATTTTATATACACATGCTGAATTTTAAAACACTGCATTTTTAAACACACACTTTCTGCTACCAATTTTTTTTCAAATAAAATTGTAAGCCGCATTTGAATCAGTTCACAAAATTCAAATGGAAAAAATTCAGTTTCATAAATTCAGTGTCAAAAAAAGTTTTCGTAAAAAAAGACACAAATGAACCTCTGTATGAATCAATAATCAGCCTTGCTTGTTTTTTGGTTCTTTTATATATGTGCGCTAATGTGCTTAGGGTCAAAGGTCAAATCCGTCTTTGGTGAGCAGTAATGTATGCTTTTTGAAGAGAAAACATCTTAGTTGTGTTGTAGATGAAGCAAATATGTAATCATGCATCGCATTAATAATCAACCACTTTGCCTTTACAACTTGGCACAATGATGCTTTTAGCCCGTCTTAAGCCCCTCCCACTTCCCCAAATGACTCGAACGGTGCTGACGTTGAAGGAAGACGGTGCTTGAGGTCAAAGGTCGCAATCAAAGAATGAATAGATGGTTTCTTCTTCTCCTGTGTTCATTAGCGCTGATCAAGGCTCTCGCTAACAGGGGGCGACGTCTTGTGAAGGCTGCTCCCATGATGCCCTGCAGCGCCGCCTTTAAAAGCTGCGAGTCAAACGCTGACTTTCATCTCCTCTAACACGTGTGTGTGTGTGTGTGTGTCCGCAGGGTAACCAAGAGGCCGCCAACCCCCCAGAAGCGATGGCCCAGCCCTACACCCCGGCCCAGTACCCCCCCGCCCCCACAGAACGCCATCCCCGCCGAGTTTGCCGCGCCGCACCCGCTCCCGACAGCGGACTACAGCGGGCAGAGCCGCGTCCCCGAGCACGCCATGACGCTGTACACGCCCACCCCCACGCACAGCGAGCCGGCGGGCGGCGACAGCAACACGCCCAGCATCAGCGCCCCCACGACCGCACCGGTCAGTGTCGCTCAGCACCTGCAAACACTCTTCTCCTCCACAGGACGCCAGCAAGTAAACACCTTTCCCTTCTTCTCACGCATATGTTTGATCTTCTCACCTGTCTCACACCTGTCTCACACCTAAGGAACACCAGGCCCTCATTTCCTGCATTCACACAATAATGGAGGGGTACATTATTGTCATTTTGCGTGAATAAGCGCATGTTAAATATCAACAAATGAACCACAAATGTATTCCCAGCCCCTTCCTGCTCTGTCACATCTGCAGTTTGGAGCTGCATTATAAAAAATTAATTATTACTACTAATGTATTTCCCATGCTTTAAAACATGCATAAAATTCAATTCAAGTTTGATAATAAAAATCTAAAAAATGTTTCGCATAAATGAAAAAAATTGGGAATTAAAATGTAAACTTCCTCTAGTCTGGACATAAAATATACAAGAGGGATGCACAAAAAAAGTCACATCTGAATGACTAATCCCCATTCTAAATCGATTGAAAATGTTCAAAAATCAATGTAAACATTTTTTTTTTCCCCTATAACAATCAGTTATAAAACAATCTAGAAGGAGCTTTTCTGTTTTGAACAAGTCATATTATAATTATTATAATGCTAATATTATTATAATGATTATCATAATACATTACGAGAATCAGTTTGAATCGGGAATCGATTCTGAATCGAATCGTCACCCCAGGAATTGGAATCGGATCGAATTGTTAGATGCCCACGGATCCACACCTCTAATATACACATAATATAGCAAATACATTTAATTAATTATTTTGTTTTTTTAAATAATTATAAAAATACATAATACAAAAGGAATTCAAAACCTAAAATATTAATTATTACTATTGTTAATTATATATATATATATATATATATATATATATATATATATATATATATATATATATATATATATATATATATATATATATATATATATAAACTGCATTATTGGCTTCATTTTAACAAAAAATCTTAAGGTACATTAAACATATGTTTCTTATTGCAATTGTGTCCTTAAATAAAATAGTGAACATACAAGACAACTTGTCTTTTAGTAGTAAGTAAACAAACAAGGCTCCTAATTTAGTCTGCTGACATATGCAGTAACATATTGTGTCTTTTATCGTTCTATTATTTTGTCAAAATTATTAAGGACAACTGGTAGAAAATGAATTATTAATCTACTTGTTTATTTTCTGTTAATATCTGCTTACTTTCTTTTTTAACATGTTCTATCTACACTTTTGTTAAAATGTAATAATCACTTATCCTTCTCTTGTTTGATACTTTACATTAGTTTTGGATGATACCACAAATTTAGGTATTAATCCGATACCAAGTAGTTACAGGATCATTCATTGGTCATATTCAAAGTCCTCATGTGTCCAGGGACATATTTCCTGAGTTTATAAACATAATATAAATTTTTTTTTAAACGAAAGAAGATGTTATGATGCCAAAAAATATTGACGCAATCATAGTAGTATTGACTAGATACACTCTTGTACTTGGTATCATTTTTAGAGGCGGTATAGTACCGAATAGGATTCATTAATATCGCAGTAGTATGCTAATATCGGTATACCGTACAACCCTAATATATATATATATATATATATATATATATATATATATATATATATATATATATATATATATATATATATATATATATATATATATTCAGAGAGAATGTATTTGTATTAAGTCAAGGGCTGTCAAATCTGTGTTAACTGGTGTGTTAATCATAACAATGATTGTATTAGGGCTGTCAATCTTTGGCCAATTAACAATTCAATCCGATTCCGATTCCTGCGGTGACAATTCTCAGTTCAAAGCGATTCTTGCTATGTATTATTTGGTCAAATAAGTATAATGAAACGTTTTGCATGTTAGAAAAGCTCCTTCTGGTTTAATTTTTTTTAATAGATTTTTTTAACATTATGACTTGATTCAGAATGGAGATGAATGAGAATCACGATTGGGATGTGATTTAATTTCTTTGAGGACCCCTATTAATTATGAATAATCACAGATTAGTTATTTTGACCAAACATGCTCTTTTATCTTAACCGCAGATTATTATTATTATACAAATATTATCATCCGGTCGGTAATGAGATTACTGCTTACAAAGATGAGTGAGACTGACTTCTGGTCTCGCTGGCAAATCTTACTACAAAATAAACCCAGATGGTACTTTTCATTAAAATAAATTAATGACATGCATTTGAATACATATTCATGTATGGCATTGTGAAAATAAAAATGCTTTTTTTTTTCAAGTGTATTTAAATTATGCAAGCAAGTAATTTACTTAGATTAATCAAATGTAAGACGAATAATGGATTGACAGCATAAATTAAAAAATGTATTTATTTATTTATTTATGTTTTAATAAATGTTACTTGATGTACATTCTTAATGGTTTGCATTGCCGTGCATGAGATGGTGTACCTAATGAAGTGGTCTCTTGGATAAGAAGGACATCTATGACATCGTGTATAAAAACGTGTCTCATCAAAGTTTGCATGGTCGAGTCAAGAATAAAATAGATGAAAATATTGTATATATGTGCATGTAAACGTGCACAGCATTCATGGAACTACTTTGCTGTTGCAGCACAAAAGTTAGCATTTGTTTTGATTTTACAACATCCAACTACTTTTTTGCACAAGTGGCAAAAATGCGATGCATTAATGTGAGTTATGCAACTAACTCAACTGTAGTGGGGGGGGGTAGATATGAATGATTTGGGCTCTTGGGGGCTGGGGGGGGCACTATAGAGAAGCTCCTTCCTGCAAACATTCCTCCTTTGTGACATCATCATCTCAGCTCACATTCATTAGTGTTAGCAGGAAGCGCTAACACTAACAGTTTAGTGACTTAGCTGAAATAAAAGCTAGGATTGTCGCTCCATGAAAGAGTTTGACCTGACAGCACATGAGAGTCAGGATCAATCTGGTGTTGAAGCTTCACAAACGTGTTCTGAAAGATCAACCATGAAAACTGAGACCTCCTCTGGGCGCTCTTCTCTTCTCTTCTCTCACGGGCGTGCAAACACCTGCTGGGGGAGGTCAGTGCTCGGCCACCATCTTCTGATCATGTAACCCATCATTCCACTTTTTAGCTTCTCACTCCTCTTCTTCTGACTCTTTTTTTCTTCACACTCTTGTTATGACTTTTCTGACTCTTTTCTTCTTTTTATCCTTCTTCTGATGCTTCCTCCTCTGACTCTTCTTCTGACTCCTCTGTTTCTTCTTCTGACTCTTGTTATGACTCTTTTTCTTCTCACTCTTCTTTTTCTGACTCCTTTTTTACTTCTTATTCTTTTTCTCCTTCTTCTGATGTTTCCTCCTCTGACTCTTCTACTGACTTCTCTGTTTCTTCTTCTGACTCTTGTTGTGACTCTTTTTCTTCTGACTTTTCTTTTTCTGATGCCTTTTTTTACTTTTTATTATTCTTCCTTATCTGACTCCTTCTTCTTTTAACTCTTCTTTTTCGGACTCTTCTTGTGACTCTTCCTCTTCTGATCGTGTAACCCCATGACTCTTTTTCATCCAACTTGTTATCTTCTGACTCCTCTTCTTACACTTGTTCTGACTATTCTTCTTCTGACTCTTCTTGTGACTTATATGACTCTTCGTTTTCTGCAGACTCTTGTTATGACTCTTCTGACTCATTTCTTTGGACTCTTTTTTCTGACTCCTCTCTCTTCTTCTGACTCTTTTTCTTCTGACTCTTCATTTGAGACTTTTTGTTTTACTTCTTCTTCTTCTTCTGCATTCAAATTCCTCTTCTGACTCTATTTCTGACCCCTGTTTTTTCTTGTGATTCCTGTCTCTTCATTTGACTCTTGTTATGACTGTTTTTCTTCTGACTCTTGTTTTTCTGACTCCTTTTTTTTACTTCTTCTTCTTCGTCTTCTTCTTCTGACTCCTTTTTTTACTTCTTCTTCTGACTCTCTTTCTGACTCCTGTTTCTTCTTCTTCTTGTGACTCCTCCATCTCTTCTTTTGACTCTTGTTATGAATCCTTTACTGCGGACTCTTCTTTTTCTGACTCCTTTCTCTTCTTCTGACTCTTGTTAGGACTCTTTTTCTTCTGACTGCTTGTTTTACTTATATTTCTTCTTCTTCTTCTTCTGACTCCAGTTTTTTCTTCTGGCTCTTTTGCTGACTCCTATTTTTTCTTGTGACTCTTCTTGTGATTCCTGTCTCTTCATTTGACTCTTTTATGACTGTTTTTCTCCCGACTCTTGTTTTTCTGACTCCTTTTTTTTACTTCTTCTTCTTCTTCGTCTTCTTCTTCTGACTACTTTTTTTTACTTCTTCTTCTCTATTCTTCTTCTTCTGACTCTCTTTCTGACTCCTGTTTCTTCTTCTTCTTGTGACTCCTCCATCTCTTCTTTTGACTCTGGTTATGAATCTTTTACTTCTGACTTTTCTTCTTCTGACTCTTGTTATGACTCTTTTTCTTTTGACTCCTTGTTTTACTTCTTTTTCTTCTTCTCTATTCTTCTTCTTCTTATGACTCTTTTTCTGACTCCAGTTTTTTCTTCTGACTCTTATTCTGACTCTTTTTATGACTGTTTTTCTTCTGACTCTCTTTCTTCTTCTTCTTGTGACTCTTCTTGTGACTCCTCCGTCTCTTCTTCTGACTCTTTTTCTTCTGACTCTTCTTTTTTGACTTCTTGTTTTACTTCTTCTTCTTCTGCTTCTCTATTCTTCTTCTGACTCTTCTTATTTGACTTCTTGTTTTACTTCTTCTTCTTCTCTATTCTTATTCTTCTTCTGACTCCTGTTTTTTTGTGACTCTTTTTGTGACTCCTCTGTCTCTTCTTTTGACTCTTGTTATGACTCTTTTTCTTCTGACGCTTCTTTTTCTGACTCCTTGTTTTACTTCTTCTTCTTCTTCTTTTTCTGACTCCTTTTTTACTTCTCTATTTTTCTGACTCTCTTTCTGACACTTGTTTATTCTTCTTCTTGTGACTCCTCCATCTCTTCTTCTGACACTTGTTATGACTCTTTTTCTTCTGACTCCTTGTTTTACTTCTTCTTCTGACTTTTTGTGACTCCGGTTTTTTCTTCTGTCTCCTCTGTCTCTTTTTCTGACTCTTGTTATGACTCTTTTTCTTCTGACTCTTGTTTTTCTGACTACTTTTTTTTACTACTTCTTCGCTATTCCTCTTTTTCTTCTGACTCTCTTTCTTCTTCTTTTTGTGACTCCTTCGTCTCTTCTTCTGACTCTTTTTCTTCTGACTCTTCATTTGAGACTTTTTGTTTTACTTCTCTTCTTCTTCTTCTGCATTCATATTCCTCTTCTGACTCTATTTCTGACTCCTGTTTTTTCTTGTGATTCCTGTCTCTTCATTTGACTCTTGTTATGACTGTTTTTCTTCTGACTCTTGTTTTTCTGACTCCTTTTTTTTACTTCTTCTTCTTGTTCGTCTTCTTCTTCTGACTCCTTTTTTTACTTCTTCTTCTGACTCTCTTTATGACTCCTGTTTCTTCTTCTTCTTGTGACTCCTCCATCTCTTCTTTTGACTCTTGTTATGAATCCTTTACTGCGGACTCTTCTTTTTCTGACTCCTTTCTCTTCTTCTGACTCTTGTTAGAACTCTTTTTCTTCTGACTCCTTGTTTTACTTATATTTCTTCTTCTTCTTCTTCTGACTCATTTTCTGACTCCAGTTTTTTCTTCTGGTTCTTTTGCTGACTCCTATTTTTTCTTGTGACTCTTCTTGTGATTCCTGTCTCTTCATTTGACTCTTTTATGACTGTTTTTCTCCTGACTCTTGTTTTTCTGACTCCTTTTTTTTACTTCTTCTTCTTCTGACTACTTTTTTTTACTTCTTCTTCTTCTGACTACTTTTTTTTACTTTTTCTTCTCTATTCTTCTTCTTCTGACTCTCTTTCTGACTCCTGTTTCTTTTTCTTCTTGTGACTCCTCCATCTCTTCTTTTGACTCTGGTTATGAATCTTTTACTTCTGACTTTTCTTCTTCTGACTCTTGTTAAGACTCTTTTTCTTTTGACTCCTTGTTTTACTTCTTCTCTATTCTTCTTCTTCTTATGACTCTTTTTCTGACTCCAGTTTTTTCTTCTGACTCTTTTTATGACTCTTTTTCTTCTGACTCTCTTTCTTCTTCTTCTTGTGACTCCTCCGTCTCTTCTTCTGACTCTTCTTTTTTGACTTCTTGTTTTACTTCTTCTTCTTCTGCTTCTCTATTCTTCTTCTTATTCTGACTCTTCTTATTTGACTTCTTGTTTTACTTCTTCTTCTTCTCTATTCTTATTCTTCTTCTGACTCCTGTTTTTTTGTGACTCTTTTTGACTCCTGTCTCTTCTTTTGACTTTGGTTATGACTCTTTTTCTTCTGACGCTTGTTTTTCTGACTCTTTGTTTTACTTCTTCTTCTTCTTCTTTTTCTGACTCCTTTTTTACTTCTCTATTTTTCTGACTCTCTTTCTGACACTTGTTTATTCTTCTTCTTGTGACTCCTCCATCTCTTCTTCTGACACTTGTTATGACTCTTTTTCTTCTGACTCCTTGTTTTACTTCTTCTTCTGACTTTTTGTGACTCCGGTTTTTTCTTCTGTCTCCTCTGTCTCTTTTTCTGACTCTTGTTATGACTCTTTTTCTTCTGACTCTTGTTTTTCTGACTACTTTTTTTTACTACTTCTTCGCTATTCCTCTTTTTCTTCTGACTCTCTTTCTTCTTCTTTTTGTGACTCCTTCGTCTCTTCTTCTGACTCTTTTTCTTCTGACTCTTCATTTGAGACTTTTTGTTTTACTTCTCTTCTTCTTCTTCTGCATTCATATTCCTCTTCTGACTCTATTTCTGACTCCTGTTTTTTCTTGTGATTCCTGTCTCTTCATTTGACTCTTGTTATGACTGTTTTTCTTCTGACTCTTGTTTTTCTGACTCCTTTTTTTTACTTCTTCTTCTTGTTCGTCTTCTTCTTCTGACTCCTTTTTTTACTTCTTCTTCTGACTCTCTTTATGACTCCTGTTTCTTCTTCTTCTTGTGACTCCTCCATCTCTTCTTTTGACTCTTGTTATGAATCCTTTACTGCGGACTCTTCTTTTTCTGACTCCTTTCTCTTCTTCTGACTCTTGTTAGAACTCTTTTTCTTCTGACTCCTTGTTTTACTTATATTTCTTCTTCTTCTTCTTCTGACTCATTTTCTGACTCCAGTTTTTTCTTCTGGTTCTTTTGCTGACTCCTATTTTTTCTTGTGACTCTTCTTGTGATTCCTGTCTCTTCATTTGACTCTTTTATGACTGTTTTTCTCCTGACTCTTGTTTTTCTGACTCCTTTTTTTTACTTCTTCTTCTTCTGACTACTTTTTTTTACTTCTTCTTCTTCTGACTACTTTTTTTTACTTTTTCTTCTCTATTCTTCTTCTTCTGACTCTCTTTCTGACTCCTGTTTCTTTTTCTTCTTGTGACTCCTCCATCTCTTCTTTTGACTCTGGTTATGAATCTTTTACTTCTGACTTTTCTTCTTCTGACTCTTGTTAAGACTCTTTTTCTTTTGACTCCTTGTTTTACTTCTTCTCTATTCTTCTTCTTCTTATGACTCTTTTTCTGACTCCAGTTTTTTCTTCTGACTCTTTTTATGACTCTTTTTCTTCTGACTCTCTTTCTTCTTCTTCTTGTGACTCCTCCGTCTCTTCTTCTGACTCTTCTTTTTTGACTTCTTGTTTTACTTCTTCTTCTTCTGCTTCTCTATTCTTCTTCTTATTCTGACTCTTCTTATTTGACTTCTTGTTTTACTTCTTCTTCTTCTCTATTCTTATTCTTCTTCTGACTCCTGTTTTTTTGTGACTCTTTTTGACTCCTGTCTCTTCTTTTGACTTTGGTTATGACTCTTTTTCTTCTGACGCTTGTTTTTCTGACTCTTTGTTTTACTTCTTCTTCTTCTTCTTTTTCTGACTCCTTTTTTACTTCTCTATTTTTCTGACTCTCTTTCTGACACTTGTTTATTCTTCTTCTTGTGACTCCTCCATCTCTTCTTCTGACACTTGTTATGACTCTTTTTCTTCTGACTCCTTGTTTTACTTCTTCTTCTGACTTTTTGTGACTCCAGTTTTTTCTTCTGTCTCCTCTGTCTCTTTTTCTGACTCTTGTTATGACTCTTTTTCTTCTGACTCTTGTTTTTCTGACTACTTTTTTTTACTACTTCTTCGCTATTCCTCTTTTTCTTCTGACTCTCTTCTTCTTCTTTTTGTGACTCCTTTGTCTCTTCTTCTGACTCTTGTTTTTCTGACTTTTTTTTCTTCTTCTTCTTCTCATTCTGGGTTTTCTTCTCCTCCTCACTGCCTGATGCCAAACACTGCTCGATCCCTCGCCGGTTCCTCTCTCGCTTTCGCAGCGATTCATGTGTGCCCCTGCTGGGAAGAAAGAGTGGAGATAGTGGCCGCTCACACATGAGAGGGCGCCCTCCTGCCCGTCCCCCTCCTCACTCCCCATCTTCCCAGGGAGGATGCTGGGAATGGGGGGGGGGGGGGATTAGTGGGGTGTAAACAGAGAGTCTAATCCTCGGGGGCTGCTGGCATGGTGTCGCCCACCGCTGACTTCTGCCAGCTTTAATGGCACAAGCAGCCTGTTTGTTGTGGGGGTGGGGGGGCCGCACACGGGCCTTTTGATTAGGGCGCCCCGCAGAAACGTCAACACTGTGCACCCCCAGACCCCCTCGCTTCCCCCCCAACGCCACGTTTCTTCTCGACTTAGAAGGAGCAAGAAGGTTTGTGCGACATGCGTGTGTTTTAATGAGTCCTGGCCGCGTGGGGAAGGTGTGTCGTGGTCCACCGGTGGACCTGTGGGGCCGCGTACAAACGGGGTGACTTGAAAGGCAGGACGTGGAGCGGCGCCCTCCCGAGAGATGTCGCACAGGGCTGCCATGCGAGCGGCGCCGGCCTCGTTATCTGGCCGCTTCAAATAGTCCGAGGTCGGCTTGAATTTCATGAGTAATCATTCCGTGTTCAGATAACGAATTAAGGCGGGCGCCACTCGAGTCCACATTTTCCACGCGCCACGACTCTCCAAAGGGGGTTCTGGCCGGCCGTGATAACGCAGCACACAAAGCGCCGCGGCGTGCACATGGATGCTCGCCGCGGCGCTCCCTCGTGACGCCGTCCGCCATAGAGGCCGTGGCGTTCGGAGGCCGCCATTGTTTGTGTCTTCCGCCCCTGCCGCCATTGTTAGCGAGCCTTGACTGCAGCGTGGAGTCCGCCTTCTTTGTCGCTCCGATTCAAACGAGTCAATATGAGCCTCCATCGCTTTTTAATCCTTTCTATTCTTTTCTATTCTCTCTGACATAAAGAAATGCTTCTTATGTCAGCGAGTGAAATGGAACATTTAGTGACAACAAACATGGAAGGTTGACAAGAACCTCAAGTCAAACATTCCTGGAGGTAATATTACCTTTGTACCCCTTATAGTACTAGTAGTACTTCATACATACATATACTTCATTATATAACTATATACCATCTATAGTAGTACTTCATACATACATACTGTATACTTCTTTATATTACTATATACCATCTATAGAAGCACTTCATGCATAAATATACTTTTTTATATAACTATTTACCATCTATAGTAGTACTTCATGCAGAAATATACTTTATTATAGTACTATTTACCATGTATAGTAGTACTTCATGCATAAATATACTTCATTATATTGCTATATACCATCCATAGTAGTACTTCATGCGCAAATGTACTTTAATATAGTACTGTTTACATCTATAGTAGTACTTCATGCATAAATATAATTTATTATAGTACTATTTACCATCTATAGTAGTATGTTATGCATAAATATACTTAATTATATTACTGCCTACCATCTATTGTAGTACTTCATGCATAAATATACTTCGTTATAGTAATATTTACCATCTATAGTAGTACTTCATGCATAAATATACTTTATTATATTACTATTTTCCATCTTTAGTAATACTTCATGCATAAATATGCTTCATTATAGTACAATTTACCATCTATAAAAGTACTTCATGCATAAATATACTTTTTTATATAACTATTTACCATCTATAGTGGTACTTCACGCACAAATATACTTTATTATAGTACTATTTACTATGTATAGTAGTACTTCATGCATAAATATACTACATTATAGTACTATTTACTATGTATAGCAATACTTCATGCATAAATATGCTTCATTATAGTACTAGTTAACATTTGATTGTATTACTATTTACTATGTATAGTAGTACCTACGCAAAAATATAATTTATTATAGTACTATTTACCATGTATAATAGTACTCCAAGCATAAATATACTTCACTATAGTATTATTTACCATATATAATAGTACTTCATGCATAAATATACTTCATTATAGTACTATTTACCATCTATAGTAGTACCTCTGCATAAGTATACTTCATTATAGTACTATTTACCACGTATAGTAGTACTTCATGCATTAATATACTTTATTATAGTACTATTTACCATATATAGTAGTACTTCATGAACAAATATACTCATGCATGAATATACTTCATTATATTACTCTTTACCATGCATACATATGCTTCATTATAGTACTATTTACCATGTATAGTAGTACCTCATGCATAAATATGCTTCATTATATTACTATTTACCATGTATAGTAGTACCTCATGCATAAATATGCTTCATTATATTACTATTTACCATGTATAGTAGTACCTCATGCATAAATATGCTTCATTATATTACTATTTACCATGTATAGTAGTACCTCATGCATAAATATGCTTCATTATAGTACTATTTACTATGTATAGTAGTACTTCATGCATAAATATACTTCATTATATCACTATTTACCATCCATAGTTGTACTTCATGCACAAATATACTCATGCATAAATATACTTCATTATATTACTCTTTACTATGTATAATAGTACCTCTGCGTAAGTATACTTCATTATAGTATTATTTACCATGTATAGTAAGTAGTACCTCTGCATAAATATACTTCTTTATTGTACTTTTTACTTTGTACAATAGTTTATACTTCATGCATAAATATACATCATTATAGTGCTATTTGCCATGTATAGTAGTACTTCATGCCTGAATATACTTCATTATACATTTACCATGTATAGTAGTACCTCATGCATAAAAATGTCACTATAGTATTATTTATCATGTATAGAAGTACTTCATGCATAAATATACTTCATTATAGTACTATTTACCATGTATAGTAGTACCTCATGCATAAATATATTTCATTATAGTATTATTTACCATGTATAGGAGTACTTTTTTAAAGATTAAAATACCAATGATTGTCACACACACACTAGATGTGGTGAAATTTGTCCTCTGCATTTGACCCATCCCCTTGGGGAGCAGTGGGCAGCAGCAGCGCCGCGCCCGGGAATCATTTTGGTGATTTAACCCCCAACTCCACATAAATATACTTCATTATATTACTATTTACTATGTATAGTAATATCTATGCAAAAATAGAATTATAGTACTATTTACCATGTATAGTAGTACCTCATGCATAAACATGCTTCATTATAGTACTATTTACAATGTATAGTAGTACATCATGCATGAATATGCTTCATTATAGTACTATTTACTATGTATAGTAGTACTTCATGCATAAATATACTTCATTATATCACTATTTACCATCCATAGTTGTACTTCATGCACAAATATACTCATGCATAAATATACTTCATTATATTACTCTTTACTATGTGTAATAGTACCTCTGCGTAAGTATACTTCATTATAGTATTATTTACCATGTATAGTAAGTAGTACCTCTGCATAAATATACTTCTTTATTGTACTTTTTACTTTGTACAATAGTTTATACTTCATGCATAAATATACATCATTATAGTGCTATTTGCCATGTATAGTAGTACTTCATGCCTGAATATACTTCATTATACATTTACCATGTATAGTAGTACCTCATGCATAAAAATGTCACTATAGTATTATTTATCATGTATAGAAGTACTTCATGCATAAATATACTTCATTATAGTACTATTTACCATGTATAGTAGTACCTCATGCATAAATATATTTCATTATAGTATTATTTACCATGTATAGGAGTACTTTTTTAAAGATTAAAATACCAATGATTGTCACACACACACTAGATGTGGTGAAATGTGTCCTCTGCATTTGACCCATCCCCTTGGGGAGCAGTGGGCAGCAGCGGCGCCGCGCCCGGGAATCATTTTGGTGATTTAACCCCCAACTCCACATAAATATACTTCATTATATTACTATTTACTATGTATAGTAATACCTATGCAAAAATAGAATTATAGTACTATTTACCATGTATAGTAGTACCTCATGCATAAATATGCTTCATTATAGTACTATTTACAATGTATAGTAGTACATCATGCATGAATATGCTTCATTATAGTACTATTTACTATGTATAGTAGTACTTCATGCATAAATATACTTCATTATATCACTATTTACCATCCATAGTTGTACTTCATGCACAAATATACTCATGCATAAATATACTTCATTATATTACTCTTTACTATGTGTAATAGTACCTCTGCGTAAGTATACTTATTTATTGTACTTTTTACTATGTACAATAGTTTATACTTCATGCATAAATATACATCATTATAGTGCTATTTGCCATGTATAGTAGTACTTCATGCCTGAATATACTTCATTATACATTTACCATGTATAGTAGTACCTCATGCATAAAAATGTCACTATAGTATTATTTATCATGTATAGAAGTACTTCATGCATAAATATACTTCATTATAGTACTATTTACCATGTATAGTAGTACCTCATGCATAAATATATTTCATTATAGTATTATTTACCATGTATAGGAGTACTTCATGCATAAATATACTTCATTATATTACTATTTACTACGTATAGTAATACCTATGCAAAAATAGAATTATAGTACTATTTACCATGTATAATAATACTTCATGCATAAATATACTTCCTTATATTAGTATTTACTATGTACAGTACTACTTCATGCATAAATATACCTCATTATAGTACTATTTACCATGTATAAGTAGTACTTCATGCATACATATACGTTATGTTAATACAGTATATGCCATGTATAGTAGTACTTCATGCAGAAAAATATTTCATTATAGTACTATTTACCATGTATAATAGTACTTCATGCATACATATACTTCATTACATTACTCTTTACCATGAATAGTAGTACCTCTGCATAAGTATACTTCATTATATTACTATTTACCATGTACAATAGTACCTCATGCATAAATATACTTCATTATAGTATTATTTACCATGTATAGTAGTACTTTATGCATAAATATACTTCATTATATTATTATTTACTATGTATAGTAGTACCTATACATAAATATAATTCATTATAGTAGTCTTTACCATGTATATTACTTCATGTATATATATACTTTGGCGTGGCGAAGTTGGTAGAGTGGCCGGGTTAGCAATCGGAGTGTTGCTGGTTACTGGGGTTCAATCCCTACCTTCTACCTTCCTAGTCACGTCCGTTGTGTCCTTGGGCAAGACACTTCACCCTTGCTCCTGATGGCTGCTGGTTAGTGCCTTGCATGGCAGCAGTGTGTGAATGGATGAATGTGGAAATACTGTCAAAGCGCTTTGAGTACCTTGAAGGTAGAAAAGCGCCATTTATCATTTATATTACTCTTTACCATGTATAGTAGTACTCCATGCATAAATATACTTCATTATATTACTATTTACTATGTATAGTAGCACCTATGCATAAATATAATTCATTGTAGTACTATTTACCATGTATAATAGTATTTCATGTATCGATATACTTAATTACATTACTCTTTCCCATGCATAAATATACTTAATTTTATTACCATTTACTATGTATAGTAGTACCTCACTTCTCCATTCCAAACAGTCAAAAAACAAATCCTTCAAAACATCAAATCTTTTTAACCAAAGGGCTGTCAAATGATTAAATTAATTAATCATGATTAATCACATTTTGTCCTTAGTTAACTCATAATTGATCGCGATAATCGCAAAAATAAGTTTTTATCTACCTTAAACAGATTATTTTATTTTCATTTTTAGTTTTAATTTTATAATAAAAAATAAACAAATACATGTAATAAATGAAAAACCTAAAATAAAAAAATAATATTTATAAATAAATACAATTTAAAAACTGATTATTTTCAAGTTTGTCATGTTATCAACATGAGACTGGACAATCTATCTGCTTTATGCAAATATTTGTTTATGCTTTTTCTAACAGCTCAACACAAAATGGCCACAAACACTCTTTTACTGACACACACACACACACACAAACACATGCGTGCCACTTCTGACACGTGAAAAACGAACATACTATAAATCACCGTTTCTTAACCATTGGGTTGTTGGCTGTGAGCGCCCCCACCAAAAAATATCTGTTTCTCAGCTGTGGTCCTAATGGGCCGCTGCAGCACTCAATTGTAGATGAGGTCACCTACCTAGGTTCCATTCTAGAGGCTAACCTTTCCTGTGATAAAATGGCAACCAAGGTAATCAAAAAGGTCAACCAAGAAACAAGATTTCTCTACAGAATCTCCTCTTGTCAACAAAAGCACCGTGGAGATTCTAGCGGGAACTCTCGTTCAACCCTTTTTCGATTACGCATGCACCTCCTGGTACCCTAGCACCTCCAAAACCCTCAAATCTAGACTCCAAACATCCCAGAACAAGCTAGTCAGGTTACTTCTAGACCTCCACCCCAGATCCCACCTCACTCCTACCCACTTCTCCAAAGTGGGCTGGCTCAGGGTGGAGGACAGAGTAAAACAACTTGCACTGAGCCTAGTCTATAAAATCCACTACACCTCCCTGATACCGAAGTACATGTCAAACTACTTCCAGAACATAAATGACCGCCATAACCACAACACCAGGGGGAGCTCCACTAACCACGTTAAACCCAGATTCCGATCTAACAAAGGTCTTAAAGGCCTACTGAAATGAATTTTTTTTATTTAAACGGGGATAGCAGATCTATTCTATGTGTCATACTTGATCATTTCGCGATATTGCCATATTTTTGCTGAAAGGATTTAGTATAGAACAACGACGATAAAGATCGCAAATTTTGGTATCTGATAAAAAAAGGCTTGCCCCTACCGGAAGTAGCGTGACGTAGTCAATTGAACATATACGCAAAGTTCCCTATTGTTTACAATGATGGCCGCATGAAGTGAGAGAGATTCGGACCGAGAAAGCGACAATTTCCCCATTAATTTGAGCGAGGATGAAAGATTTGTGGATGAGTAAAGTGCAAGTGAAGGACTAGTGGGGAGTTGAAGCTATTCAGATAGGGAAGATGCTGTGAGAGCCGGGGGTGACCTGATATTCAGCTGGAATGACTACAACAGTAAATAAACACAAGACATATATATACTCTATTAGCCACAACACAACCAGGCTTATATTTAATATGCCCACAAATTAATCCTGCATAAAAACACCTACGTGTTTGTTATGCTAGCTCCTAGCTCCTCTGCTAGCTCCTAGCTCCATAGAACACGCCAATACAATTCAAACACCTGATCAACACACACAATCACTCAGCCCAAAAGACCGTTCACCTAACCCAAGGTTCATAAAGCTTATATATTTTTAAAAAGTTACGTACGTGACGCGCACATACGGTCAAGCTATCAAATGTTTATCAGCCAAGGCTGCATACTCACAGTACCTGATATTCAGCTGGGAATGACTAAAACAGTAAATAAACACAAGACATATATATACTCTATTAGCCACAACACAACCAGGCTTATATTTAATATGACACAAATTAATCCTGCATAAAAACACCTACGTCTTTGTTATGCTAACTCATAGCTCCTATGCTAGCTCCTAGCTCCATAGAACCCGCCAATACAATTCAAACACCTGATCAACACACACAATCACTCAGCCCAAAAGACCGTTCACCTAACCCAAGGTTCATAAAGCTTATATATTTAAAAAAAGTTACGTACATACGCAAAAAAAAAGTTGCGCACATACGGTCAAGCGATCAAATGTTTAGAAGCCAAAGCTGCATACTCACAGTAGCACGTCTGCGTCTTTTTCATCCAAATCAAAGTAATCCTGGTAAGAGTCTGTGTTGTCCCAGTTCTCTACAGGCGTCTGTGTATCGAAGTCAAAAGTCCTCCTGGTTAGAGTCTCTGTTATCCGAGTTCTTCCATCTTGACTGCATCTTTCGGGAATGTAAACAAAGACGCGCCGGCTGTGTACTGTTGTTGCTGACTTTGTTCGAAAAATACGTCCATTTCGCACCGACAACTTTCTTCTTTGCTTGCTCAGCTTCTTTCTCCATAATGCAATGAACATAATTGCAACAGATTCACGAACACAGATGTCCAGAATACTGTGGAATTATGAAATGAAAACAGAGCTTTTTCGTATTGGCTTCAATGTGGAAGGCATACCCGTGTTCCCCGGCTACGTCACGCACATACGTCATCCTCAGAGGCGTTTCGAACCGGAAGTTTAGCGGCAAATTTAAATGTCACTTTATAAGTTAACCCGGCCGTATTGGCATGTGTTATAATGTTAAGATTTCATCATTGATATATAAACTATCAGACTGCGTGGTCGGTAGTAGTGGGTTTCAGTAGGCCTTTAACTCATTCTCCTTCTATGCCACATCAATATGGAATGCACTCCCAACAGGTGTAAAAGAAAGTGCATCTCTATCCTCCTTCAAAACCACACTAAAAGAACACCTCCAGGCAGCTACAACCCTAGACTAACACCATCCCCCCACCACATCCCACCTCCCCGGATTGTAAATAATCAAATGTATACACTTGTTCTAACACTATGTTCACTGCCCGCTGTACATATCCTACCAAGTGAGACTTACACTGTTACAATGTCCATTTCTCAGATGATAAACTTGTATGATGACTGCAATATGCTGATAGCAACCTAACTCCCCCCCCCAACCCTCTCCACATCCCACCCCCCGGATTGTAAATAATTAAATGTATATACTCTGATGATTAACTTGTATGATGACTGTATTATGCTGATAGTATATATTTGAACCATGAATTGATTATCGTGGACCCCGACTTAAACAAGTTGAAAAACGTATTCGGGTGTTACCATTTAGTGGTCAATTGTACGGAATATGTACTGTACTGTGCAATCTACTAATAAAAGTTTCAATCAATCAATCAAAAATGTAATGCACTTTTCCGCCACTTGTGGCAGTAATGACAAGATCAAACAAACAGAAGAAGACTGGAGCTAAAGTGATATAGCACAAATGTATGACTAAAGTGGTGAAGCTGTATTTTCATCTGCACTTTAATCTTATTGACACTTTTGTTAAGAAACATATTCATTATTAACTGAGTTTCTTTATTTTAGCGCAACAAATTTGTCAGTTATTTATTTTTTATTATTTATTTATATTTATTTAGTACTTATTTTTCTAATCAGCCTGACCTAAGCCTGAGTTCTAAGTGTTGAATAAATAATAATATGTGTGATTCATATAATTTGACAAGGTTGTAAACTGGAAGTAGGTCAGATATAATTATTGAATACAATTCAAATCAAGATGATTAATTCTGTGTTATTTTAGAGTGGG
>NC_084736.1:23668159-23675659 GCF_033978785.1 Entelurus aequoreus | reverse complement strand
TAAATCGATTAAGAATTGTGTTTGACACTCCTAATAACATATATGTTATCATTCTTTATTTAAAACATTCCTCTTTGGCTTCAGTCAGTTGAATATATTTAGGTTAGTATTTGGGGGCCTCAGGTTTGCCTAGGGCCCCTAAATACCTTTTTAGTAGTATAAAGTAGTTTAAAATGAGTAAAACATCAACACAGCATTTGTTTTACTAACGTGTGTTGCAATTTTGAGGTTAAGGGAGCACTTTAAAAAAATTGAGAACAAATTCATAAAACCACAAATTACTTCATTGTTGTTGAAAAAATTATCCTAAACATTGCAATTTATGAAAAATCTGCAGAGATTTCAGGCGTTTTAGGGAATTTTTGAAATGCTGTCGAGAGAGACGCTCGTGGCGATGTTTGCGCTCGTCGTGATAAAAGCGCAGAAGGGAGCGGGAGGACGACAGTGTCGCGCCTGAGCGATGAAGCTGAGCGACCTGCGGGGGGTGTACCTTGCCGCCCTCTGCGGTCCCAGCGTCAGTCTGTGATGTGTCACCCCGGGCCCAACATGGCCGCTGAGGCTATTAACCTCCCCCGGCAGGATCGCGCTCGCACAAATCCACTCAATCCCGTCGCCCCTGCCAGGTGTTCACCTCTTTGCTGGGGGCGGGGCACAAAGTGGGGACCCTGAATCAAACAAGCGTCTCCGTGTGCCCCAGTGGGCCATGATCCATCCAATAAAGGACAGGCATGGCGGTGCAGATTGCGATGATGATAATGACAATAATAAAGGCCATGATGATGATGGTGATACTGTCACCATGAATTACAAGGAAGAAATCCCTAACCCATTTTCTAAATGCTTGCAAGAGAGGCCTGCAGACATGTGACAGCGCCTCGGTATGTGTGTGTGTAAGTGTGTGTGTGTTGGACTTCCCAGTCACTGAGTAGAGAGCCTGGCGTGCTGTGAGAGCTCCTCCCAGGATGCTTTGCAGGTCGTTCACTGTTTGACGCTTCCACCTTCTCATGTCTCTCTGCCCCCCCGCCTAGATTCAATCTGCGCTGCTTTAAACTCTTTTTCATCTCTACTTTCCCGCTCTGCTTTAGCGCCGAGCGCCCCTGAGTGGTAACGTCAACCACTGAAGTCCACGCTCGGGGTCGCCAGTTAGATGGCCGACACGTCCAGAGAACAAAAGGCGGAATGTTCTTCTAGTTTGGCGTGTAAAGTACAGATTTACTACAACGAGGTCGACATCAACAGATTCAATATAAGCACATATGATACCAGTGTTGAGTATTAATACAAATAATGTTTAAATAGTGCTTATACTTTAACTAATAATGTAATTAAAGTAAGCAATGCTTAGGCACAAGTTCCATTTTTACTGGAGCCCAATTTATTTTTTTAAAATTTTCATTTAATAATAAAAAAAATACTCATTGTCAATAATTCTCTAAATATATATATATATATATATATATATATATATATATATATATATATATATATATATATATATATATATATATATATATATATATATATATATATATATATATATATAGGTTGGGTCTTGGGCGCAGTTGGGTGTTCCAACAGAACAATGACCCCAAACACACGTCAAAAGTGGTAATGGAATGGCTAAATCAGGCTCGAATGAAGGTTTTAGAATGGCCTTCCCAAAGTCCTGACTTAAACGTGTGGACAATGCTGAAGAAACAAGTCCATGTCAGAAAACTAACAAATTTAGCTGAACTGCGCACCAATTTTGTCAAGAGGAGTGGTCAAAAATTCAACCAGAAGCTTGTGGATGGCTACCAAAAGCACCTTATTGCAGTGAAACTTGCCAAGGGACATGTAACCAAATATTAACATTGCTGTATGTATACTTTTGACCCAGCAGATTTGCTCACATTTTAAGTAGACACATAATAAATTCATAAAAGAACCAAACTTCATGAATGTTTTTTGTGACCAACAAGTATGTGCTCTAATCACTTTATCACAAAAAAATAAGAGTTGTAGAAATTATTGGAAACTCAAGACAGCCATGACATTATGTTCTTTACAAGTGTATGTAAACTTCTGACCACGACTGTATATACGTATATGTATACATATGTATATGTGTATATATGTATATACATACAGTACAGGCCAAAAGTTTGGACAAACCTTCTCATTTCAATGGGTTTTCTTTATTTTCATGACTATTTACATTGTAGATTGTCACTAAAGGCATCAAAACTATGACACCTGTGAAGTAAAAACCATTTCAGGTGACTACCTCTTGAAGCTCATCGAGAGAATGCTAAGAGTGTGCAAAACAGTAATCAGAGCAAAGGGTGGCTATTTTGAAAAAACTAGAATATAAAACATATTTTCAGTTATCTCACCTTTCTTTTGTTCAGTAGATAACTCCACATGTGTTCATTCATAGTCTTGATGCCTTCAGTGACAATCTACAATGTAAATAGTTTATAAAACAATGCACCCCCGAATCTAGAGTGTGGTTAATGTTCGGATTAAAAAATAAAAAAAAAGGAGTGTCCAGTTGGATAAAAGTATGGCCATTTGCAACGTTTAATAAAGTAGCGGCAACACGACTAATCTTAGCACTCACCTGTTGTGACGGCACCGAGACAGGCAAGACGGCAATGAGTGAGCTAAGGTTGCTAATGCTAGCAGAGCTACCAATTGAAAGACTTCCGGCCCCAACTTTTTCGAGTCAATCACACCAACTACTACAGAGTACCGGTTTCTAATTGGGTCTGTCCTCCTAGACCGTGAAGATTCTGGACTAATTATACTGCTAACGCTATTTCTTTTATCCAGCTGATGGTCGTAATTATGACTCGCTGTCACGTTCGGTTCAGCCGCCGCTGCATACACATAACTAATCAGCTCGGAATAATTACGAATAAGAGGCAACATTTGGCTGAAAATCTGAAATCTGAATTTCCCCTCAGGGACTAATAAAGTAAACGAATGACGAACACCACACAAAAGTTTGTAAAACAACAACAAAAGTCTCTCAAAGTCACGCACATTAACAAGAGTTATACAGTTTAAGTGAACGTCACGTAAAGGAGAACTGCTCTTTCTTTGGAATGTTGCCTATTGAGCACAATCATTATGAAAGACGTGATGACGGATGTATTATCTAATACATTCCAAATAGTAAATCAAGTATTTAAGTGTCTAAACTGAGACTGCTGTTTAGTTTACATGGTGGTACTTAATTGTATCTTACACTTGTGTTGTTGTGGTGTTATAACTTGATGCACAGCTTGCTTTTCTCTGTCTTTAATTGTTGCTAGCTGAGCAAACAACAGTAAATACCTGCTATCTTTCCCAAGAGTGTTTTGTTTACATCTTTTGTTCTTTAAGTTTATGGGTTGCAATGCCTTGAAGTTGATACTTCTATTTGCTTCTAATTAATGCAGGCACCACCTGTTTTGGATGTGTCTATTTAAAAAATAAACACACGACATTGTTCTGACATGATACATTTCATTTTCTTTTCACCCTGCAAAGCTTCCATTCGCATCGCATCATATCGAATCGTAATGTTTGAAAAAGTGTTGTTAGTGAATCATATCGTAAACCATGTATCGAGGTTCATATCGAATCGCCATTTAAGGTAGAGATGCACACCCCTAATATGTATGTATATGTGTACAGTATGTCTATATATTTATATATATGTATATATATATATATATATATATATACATTTATACATATATGTATATACACACAAACATATACAAACAAGTATGTATATATACATGTATGTGTATATATGTATATATGTATGTGTGTATTTATATGTATATATATATATATATATATATATATATATATATATATATATATATATATATATATATAACAGCAACAGTCATATATATGTATGAATATACATATATATATACATTTATACATTTATGTACACACAGTGTAGAATGATTCCTGTGAAACAGTGCTCAGTACGTTAGTGTAGACGTGGTATATAGTAGAATAAGAAAGAGACAAATGGATGACAGGTTCATCTCAACAAGCCTGTTTTGTGGTTACCCACTCATCAGGAGATTATCCTGATATATCCTGATGAGTGGGTAACCACGAAACAGGCTTGTTGAGATGAACTTGTCATCCATTTGTCTCTTTCTTATACTACCATTTATTTTCTACCGCTTGTCCCTCTCTGGGTCGCGGGGGTGGCTAAAGATATACATATGTATATATATATATATATATATATATAATATATATATATATATAATGTGTCGTTGTTGTGGCGCTAGCAGTGTTATGTTGTATTCATGTTGGCAATGAAGTTCCAAAAGAGCGTCAGACTGTCAACTCGCCTTACTTGCACAACATCCCCTTCAAGCACTTGCTGCCATTTGGCGAGTCAGCACTCCTGTTTACGCCAGCACCGCTGCCATAATGTGAGCGCCTTCCAGTGTCCGTCCCGCTAATGAGCGCCTGGTCTGTGCTGTGTTTGCCCCCCCCCCCCGCAGACGGACGACGTGACGCAAACAGACGTCTCCCAGCACTCGGACTCCTCGGAGAAGCAGCAGCCGAAAAGGTTACACGTGTCCAACATTCCCTTCCGCTTCCGGGACCCCGACCTGAGGCAAATGTTTGGGGTGAGTACTGTCCTCCTTTGACGGCACAATGAGTGTTCCTAGGATTCTCCCTTCTAGGAGGGCAGACACCTCCCAGATCCTTTAGATCCAAGTCGGTCTAAAATATTGAGAGGTGGAGTAGAACAGTTTATTCTACCACACAGGACTAAGTTCTAAGAAACCAGCGCTGAAGAGAGTGTGTACAGCTGGCAGGAAGTTGAAGCAATCTCTAAAATGGCCGCCTGTCTTTCCAGGCTTTTTGTCTTCCGGGGTTTGTTAGGTATGATTCGAAACTGAAACTTAACTTAAATTTAAAGGAGAACTGCACTTTTTTTTTAATCATTCACTTTTTTTTTTTTTGCATTCTAATTTGTAATACTTGGCTTGTTATAGGTGGCTAGTAATGGTGCTAGTGGGAAAAATTTATTTTTCCTATTAATCACCTAAAAAAACATAGTAATCTGTTGACCTGAATATTAACCAAGTATTAGCAATATTGTTATTAGAAGTGCTAACGCAGACAAACTATTCTTAGCAGCACTGTGATCACAGAGAGCTAACTAGCTTATGTTGCTATATTGACATACTGAGCTGCTGGATCGCCTCTGAGTTGGTGAAAGTTAATTCTAGATTACAATTCATGCCTCTCACCTAGATAGTAGAAGGTTGTGGACATAAACCCAGAAGTTGGCGAAAAGACACTTGTTTGTACCATTTTTTTTTTTTAACCCTTTTTGAGGATTATGATTAATTCTTTATTTAAATGGGAATATAAAAACATCCCAGGGAAAGCAGACATTGTACAGTAAGTTATTGTTTTATTTTGTTCATAATTTGTATTTCTTGTTTAGCACTTAACAATACTGCTACATGATGCTTAGTGTTTCACTAAAGGTGTATCTGTTTAGCACACAGCTTCTAAAACTTGTAGACCATCCTCTTTATATTCAGGCTGAAAAATATAGGTTTCTGGATCATCATTGTCCCTAAATTGTCTTCGATGGCTGCCATGATTAGTAGTGTTGTTGTTGTTGAAAAAAAAAGCGAATGTTGTGATGCCTCTGTGGAATTAATAAGTTTAAAATGAGCAAAATACGTAAATATTACATGTTATTATGAATATTACTACATTACATATATAATTACAGCATGTACACAAAACGATGATGGAGGTTTTTGGATGTTTTTTTAGAGCGCTTTATAGGCGGAATAGAGCAACTCTGATTGGCTCTATTGTTAGCTTACTTTTGCTAGCGTTTATTTACGATTTAGAATGCTTAAAAAAAGAAAAACATATGTGTTCTTGTCCTACATAAGGATTGTGAATGATAGAGAAAATTCCCAAAAAGGTGCAGTTCCCCTTTAAGAAGTGAAACTGAAGCTTAACTTAGGCACACACTCTCCATTGGGTTTATTTTCTTCTAAGGTGTTCTTATTCTGCCAAAAATGTTCCTCAAAGAATGTCCTTCAAAAGAAGATTCAGGAAGGGGAGTTGAGTGGCGAAGAGAAAGATGGCCGCCCTACTCGCGTTGCTGCAGCTTTGATGCACACGTGTAGGTCTTCTACCTAACGACTCCATAAAAGTTTGATCAGAGGAGAATGCGATGCATCCAAGAGCAGACGTTAAACGTTTAGAGCTAATTGGAGTTTTAGAAGCCAGATGCGTCGGAGAGACAGCGATGCTATGAATTGCTGCGCGGGCCCGTCTGTGGCGTTATAAATGGCCGACAACATGGCCGCTCGCTCGCCTCTGTCGTCGGCTTTATTGTTCCCGGCGCCGCTCGTCGGGAATCCAAATCGCCTCGGTAATTAGCTCGGAGGCTTTGTGCGCCTTGCCCGCCCGCATGCATGCAGATATGCAGGATTGATTGCCGCCCGCCTCGCCCACATGCCGCCATCGACACCACCCGCCCCCCTTCTCCGCGCGGCGTGCGTCACGGGATTGATCGTCTGCAGCGGCGCTTGGCAGGGGGACACCGGCGCTCCACCCCTCTGACACGGCCGCCACAAAAGGCCTTTGTTGTCGCGAGCGCTTCATCCCTCAGCTCCTAATGGCTGCTGGAGCTCGATACGCCATTAGCGTTACGCAGCGGAGGCAAGGAGGAAAACCCCGCCCCACTGCCGCCTCGCAAACAAAGCGGGCTTTGGAGGTGCAACAAGCGAGGAGGATGGTGCCCCCCCCCGCCACAGGGATGAGAGTGCACAGAACTGGCGGGTCCTTAACGAGGCGCTGAATGAAGGCCTCATTAGCAGGACCTCCGCGCTAATTAGGAACTCTGATCTCCCAGTGAAAACACTCCAGTTGAAGGGCTGGAGGGTCTGTGCGCTTCAATCAGGTCACACACACACACACACACACACACACACACACACACACACACACACACACACACTACGAGTCTGTGATATCGTAGATGATTGCTAACGTCCATGTGTTTGTCGGCGTCACAGCATGAAGTAGTCAAGTACGGCTCGATACTGAAATATCGATACCGCTAATACCAGACCTTTATGCTCTAAAATCGATTTTCAAATCAAAATATCGATACTTTTGATACTATAGATCAGGGGTGTTTAAACTTTTTCCACCATGGGCCACATACTGTAACATCAAAGTAGGCAGGGGCCATTTTTTATATGATTTTCTTTTTAAAAAATGCTAAAAACTGATATATATATAATTAAAAACATGACTTTGTGTCAGCTTTGTATTATACGTGACTACTTATATTATTATTAATTATTAGTAAGAACATTTTATTTTTTTACTCATTACGTACCGATTTTTTTGCTCTTTTTTACATTTTCACTGTTGTTTTTGTAGTAATGTAAGAATATAATAAAAATAATAATATGATTGAGTAACTGCATAACCTAGTGTCAA
>NC_084736.1:23658159-23665659 GCF_033978785.1 Entelurus aequoreus | reverse complement strand
TATTTGGAGAAAATAATGAACGTTTGATGTGGATAACACGGCAGCCTCCCTGCTGGTATCAGATCGTCCTCACCAGCCTGGGAGATATCGATCTCCATGACGTCTGCTGCTGATGCGGCTGTTTGCGTAGCTGGGGGGAACATGTGAACGTCCACCAACATAACTTCCTGGGGAAAGTGATAGATGAATGATGCCAGCCTTTTATTACGTCAATCTATTGGCATCTATGCTGGGTGGGGGGTACTGGAAATGTTGGTTTCAATCTGCTTTAACGGCACAGAGAAACTGGAAATTGTGATATCTCATCTTGTAATTGTAAACATGTTAGAAATCAACTCAAACCAACCAACCAACATTACCCTCTCTCCACCCCGTCAGGCTCACAGTTACTTTTTACCAGTTGACAGAAAGATTTTTCAGGCCCCCCTGAAGTGAATGTTCATTTATTAACTTATTACACTATTGCCTCCCAACTCCCCCTTCCTTTCCACTATTTGAGAAGCACTAAGTTTAGCTCATGACGCAGTAAATTGAATGATGCAGACACGTTTGTTACTGGATACTTTCTAATATGCCTTGGAGACTTTGTATGTGTAAGTAATATTTAACTAAAATGATTTGATACATGTTTAATATTGAATAATGTGCTGTTTTACACTGCAATGTTGTTCAATGATTATTACGTATGCCGAGCTTGTGTGGTATTGTGTGCTCAGCTGTTGTGTAGCTACACAGCTCCTAGTAGCCTATAGCCTAGCATGTTTACCTTGTGTAAATTACTTGAGGAAAATAGAATAAATTCTGTGCTTATTAAGACATTTAGGTGTTGACATGCTGACCAGATTTGCACGCGTAATTAAGCTGCAGGACCGCTTGTATCGCATGTGATATCATACACAGGTAAACACACGGCAGGACTGCTTGTATCGCACATGACATCGCACACAAGTAAACAGGCTGCAGGACCGCTTGTATCGCACGTGATATCATACACAGGTAAACACATGGCAGGACTGCTTGTATCGCACATGATCTCACACACAAGTAAACAGGCTGCAGGACCGCTTGTATCGCACAAGATATCACATACAAGTAAACACGCGGCCGGACTGCTCGTATCGCACATGATATCACACACAAGTAAACGCACTTCAGGACTGCTTGTAACGCACATGATATCACACACAAGTAAACACGCCGCAGGACCGCTTGTATCACACATGATATCACACACAAGTAAACATGCTGCAGGACCTCTTGTATTGCACAGGAAATCACAAACAAGTAAACACGCTGCAGGACCGCTTGTATTGCACATGATATCACACACAAGTAAATACAGCGCAGGGCCGCTTGTATCGCACATGATATCACACACAAGTAAATGCGGCGCATGACTGCTTGCATCGCACATGATATCACACAAAAGTATAGACGCCACAGGACCGCTTGTATCGCACATTATATCACACACACGTAAACAAGCTGCAGGACTGCTTGCATCGCACATGAAATCACACACAAGTAAACAGGCTGCAGGACCGCTTGTATCGCACAAGATATCACATACAAGTAAACACGCGGCCGGACTGCTCGTATCGCACATGATATCACACACAAGTAAACGCACTTCAGGACTGCTTGTAACGCACATGATATCACACACAAGTAAACACGCCGCAGGACCACTTGTATCACACATGATATCACACACAAGTAAACACGCTGCAGGATCTCTTGTATTGCACAGGAAATCACAAACAAGTAAACACGCTGCAGGACCGCTTGTATTGCACATGATATCACACACAAGTAAATACAGCGCAGGGCCGCTTGTATCGCACATGATATCACACACAAGTAAATGCGGCGCATGACTGCTTGCATCGCACATGATATCACACAAAATATAGACGCCACAGGACCGCTTGTATCGCACATTATATCACACACACGTAAACAAGCTGCAGGACTGCTTGCATCGCACATGAAATCACACACATGTATATATACATACAGGCACGTGCACACATAGGGCCCTATGGGTGCCTGAGCCCCTGCCCTTTTTTGCCTCATCTTAAAAAGTGCCCTCTGCCTGTGTGTGTGTGTTTTTTTTTTCTTTTTTTTTTTCTTTAAACAACATTAATAAATTCCTGTCAGGGATGTAAAAAAAACCAAACAAAAAAAAACAGCGGTACAAAAACTCCACGTTTTCTTGTAATACCGGGTTGTTTGAGCCTGCCGCTTCCGCCAGAGAGAGCAAGTGCCCCTGGCTGCAGCCCGCAGATCGAGGAGGGGCTAAACGTTTAACCCATGGGTTCACCCCCGCGGGCTCCATCTGGTGGCGGAGATCCGGCAGATTCTCAAACGTCATTATATATAAAGCTCCGGGAGTCGCAAACGGCAACAATCACTTTCTCCTCCATGCTGCAGTTCACCCCGGACTGCACTACACTGCACTGAGTTTGACGGTTGAATGCTGATTGGCTGTTACTTGCATGAATAGTTTAATGATCGACTAGTTTGTCTATCCATACATTAGTTTATAATGTACAATATCGAAGTTGGTCTTTATTCGTTTCGAAACCGGGTTGCTTTCGCGGTTAAAGGGAGTAACCCCTGACTGCAGCCTGAAGATCAAGGAGGGGCTTAAATTTTCCCTAAATGTGGACTGGTCTACACTTTTAAACGTTTAGCCCCTCCTCGATCTGCGGGCTGCAGCCAGGGGTTACTCAGAGAGAGAGATAGAGAGAGAGAGAGAGAGAGAGAGAGAGAGAGAGAGGGCGAGTGAGTGAGTAAGTGAGAGGAGAGAGAGCCAAGTTACTGCGCCCCTGAGACGTGACAGTGGAGCAACTTGAACCTGTGAGTTATGTTATGGTCTAGTCGCCGTCCACTTATTCAGCATCTAATATGGGTAATATTTCAGAAAAACACTGTATTATTCTATTAGTCAATGTGTCAGCTTCTGTTTTTGCCGGACGTCGGAGCACGGCGCATCAATTGAGCACGGCACATCAAGTCCGCACAGAGCAGAGCGGATCGTGCGGGACAGGAAGTAATGTACAAAATACAAAATAAAACACCGGGTTAATTTTCAAAATAAAATGCACTGTGTTTACGGCGGATCACATTTCTCTCACAGTAGAGTTTTAGATATAAGGTTATTGTGACTTTGCTATTACTGTGTGGGTTAACAAAATAATAATAATAATAATGACAATAATAACAATAATAATAAGAAGAACAATGATAATGATAATAATAATAATTATTATTATTATTATTATTATTAATAATAATAATAATTTCAGCATTCTGGGGATATAAGATGTAGGTTATCTGTTAGGAATATTGCCATCTGTATTTAAACTTGATTCATGTTGATTATACCTGCAGCCCAATGCCAAAAAAAGAAAGGATACAGCCCTCTACTGGCCCCTGGTCCATATTTGTGGCCCTGTATTGCGTTTCAGTTGTTTAGTCTGAGCATTAAGTGAGATAGACCATAAGTTACAACTTGATGGTGTTTTCATCAAGTTAAGGGAAGAAGGACAGATTTTCACATTGAAGTTTTTTCCATTTGGGTATTTATTTTATTTTATTTTTTTCAAAGTTCATGTTGCACTGTTCAATGTTCAATATTAAAGTGCTTATCTTTAACAATAAATAGCCTAATAATAAACCAGTGTTTTGTTGCTTTTCATGTCTTCCAAGCCTATGATAATGTGAATTAACTCATTATGACCATAATTTGTTGACACAAAAGAAATGGCAATCACTTTTACCTACAAAGGACAAACAGCTAAGTAGTTAGCTTCCTATTAGCAAATTTTATTTTACATTAATTTCCATATTGTGTAAAGGACCAAAAAAAAAATTCCTGCCCTTTTCTGACTTTGAGCCCCTGCCCCTCTATAATCATGTGCACGTCCCTGTGTATATATATATAGTCAAGGTTTCAGTGGTTTATCTGTTATACAGTGCTCAATACCAGGGTAGAGCGGAATATACATTAGGTCAGGAAAAAACACAAGAGGCTATATCATCCCTACAAGCCTGTTTCACAGGTTTCCCAGGATTTTATTGAATTCAATAAAATTCCTTGACAAGCAGGGAAACCTGCGAAACAGGCTCGTAATATATATATATATATATATATATATATATATATATATATATATATATATATATATATATATATATATATATATATATATATATATATATATATATATATATATATATATATATGTATATATATATATATATATATGTATATGTATATATATATATATATATATATGTATATATATATATATATATTTATATATATATATATATATACATATATATATATATGTATATATATATATATATATATATGTATATATATATATATGTATATATATATATATATATATGTATATATATATATATATATGTATATATATATATATATATATATATATATGTATATATATATATATATATATGTATATATATATGTATATATATATATATATATATATATATATATGTATATATATATATGTATATATATATATATATATATATATATATGTATATATATATATGTATATATGTAGCGTGGCGTGGCAAAGGTGGTAGAGTTGTCGTGCCAGAAATCGGAGGGTTGCTGGTTACTGGGGTTCAATCCCCACCTTCTACCATCCTAGTCACGTCCGTTGTGTCCTTGGGCAAGACACTTCACCCTTGCTCCTGATGGCTGCTGGTTAGCGCCTTGCATGGCAGCTCCCGCCATCAGTGTGTGAATGTGTGTGTGAATGGGTGAATGTGGAAATACTGTCAAAGCGCTATACAAGTATAACCCATTTATCATTTATCATTTATAAATAATAAATGGGTTATACTTGTATAGCGCTTTTCTACCTTCAAGGTACTCAAAGCGCTTTGACAGTATTTCCACATTCACCCATTCACACACTGATGGAGGGAGCTGCCATGCAAGGCGCTAACCAGCAGCCATATATATATATATATATATATATATATATATATATATATATATATATATATATATATATATATATATATATATATATATATATATATATATATAAGTACAAAATTTGGTTCACATACATTTTTAAAAAGCGTGAAATCATTTTGTAATGGGGTTCGGGGGCCCCCAGATTTTTGGTTTTGTTTAGGGCCCTAACTCAGGGGCAGCCCTACAGAGAAGAGACTAGTCAAAAAAGACACGTCGCTCACATGAACTCGGCAAAGATATTTGGTAGGCAGTGATTCTCAAACTGTGGTGCTGGAATGCAGGCTCCATCTAGTGGTACACCAAAGAATCATTTAAAGGCCTACTGAAATGTTTTTTTTTATTTAAACGGGGATAGCAGATCCATTCTATGTGTCATACTTGATCATTTCGCGATATTGCCATATTTTTGCTGAAAGGATTTAGTAGAGAAAATCGACGATAAAGTTCGCAACTTTTGCTCGCTGATAAAAAAAAAGCTGTGCCCCTACCGGAAGTAGCGTGACGTCTCAAGCGGTAGTGCTGCTCACAATTCCCCGTTGTTTACAATGGAGCGAGAGATATTTGGAGCGAGAAAGCGACGATTACCCCATTAATTTGAGCGAGGATGAAAGATTTGTGGATGCAGAACGTTAGAGTGACGGACTAGAATGCAGTTCAAGAGATATCTTTTTTCGCTCTTACCGTAACTTAGGTACAAGCTGGCTCATTGGATTCCACACTGTCTCCTTTTTCTATTGTGGATCACGGATTTGTATTTTAAACCACCTCGGATACTATATCCTCTTGAAAATCAATCAATCAATCAATCAATGTTTATTTATATAGCCCTAAATCACAAGTGTCTCAAAGGGCTGTACAAGCCACAACGACATCCTCGGTACAGAGCCCACATACGGGCAAGGAAAACTCACCCCAGTGGGACGTCAATGTGAATGACTATGAGAAACCTTGGAGAGGACCGCATATGTGGGTAAACCCCCCCCCCCCCCCCCCCCCCCCTCTAGGGGAGACCGAAAGCAATGGATGTGGAGTGGGTCTGACATAATATTGTGAAAGTCCAACACATCAGCGAAAGTCCAGTCCATAGTGGGGCCAGCAGGAACCATCCCGAGCTGAGACGGGTGAGCAGCGTAGAGATGTCCCCATCCGATGCACAGGCTAGCGGTCCACCCCGGGTTGGGAGCAGAGTAGAAAAGAAAAGAAAAGAAAAGAAACGGCAGATAAACTGGTCTAAAAAGGGAGTCTATTTAAAGGCTAGAGTATTCAAATTAGATTTAAGATGAGACTTAAATGCTTCTACTGAGGTAGCATCTCTAACTTTTACCGGGAGGGCATTCCATAGTATTGGAGCCCGAATAGAAAACGCTCTATAGCCCGCAGACTTTTTTTGGGCTCTGGGAATCACTAATAAGCCGGGGTTCTTTGAACGCAGATTTCTTGCCGGGACATATGGTACAATACAATCGTCAAGATAGGCAGGAGCTTGACCGTGTAGTGTTTTATACGTAAGTAGTAAAACCTTAAAGTCGCATCTTAAGTGCACAGGAAGCCAGTGCAAGTGAGCCAGTATAGGCGTAATATGATCAAACTTTCTTGTTTTTGTCAAAAGTGTAGCAGCCGCATTTTGTACCAACTGTAATCTTTTAATGCTAGACATAGGGAGGCCCGAAAATAAAACGTTACAGTAATCGAGACGAGATGTAACGAACGCATGGATAATGATCTCAGCATCGTTTGTGGACAAAATGGAACGAATTTTAGCGATATTACGGAGATGAAAGAAGGCCGTTTTAGTAACACTCTTAATGTGTGACTCAAACGAGAGAGTTGGGTCGAAGATAATACCCAGATTCTTTACAGAGTCGCCTTGTTTAATTGTTTGGTTGTCAAATGTTAAGGTGGTATTATTAAATAGATGTCGGTGTTGAGCAGGACCGATAATCAGCATTTCCGTTTTCTTAGCGTTGAGTTGCAAAAAGTTAGCGGACATCCATTGTTTAATTTCATTAAGACGCGCCTCCAGCTGATTACAATCCGGCGTGTTGGTCAGCTTTAGGGGCATGTAGAGTTGGGTGTCATCAGCATAACAGTGAAAGCTAACACCGTATTTGCGTATGATGTCACCTAGCGGCAGCATGTAAATACTAAAGAGTGCAAGGCCAAGAACCGAACCCTGGGGAACTCCGCACGTTACCTTAACATAGTCCGAGGTAGCATTGTTATGGGAGACACACTGCATCCTGTCAGTAAGATAAGAGTTAAACCAAGACAAGGCTAAGTCTGACATCCCAAATACGCGTTTTGATACGCTCTAATAAAATATTATGATCAACAGTATCGAAAGCGAAAATCGAAAATGAGAGTCGAGAAGGCGAAATGGACATTCAGTGACTTTTATCTCCACGACAATACATCGATGAAGCTCTTTAGCATGAGCTAACGTGATAGCATCTGTCTCAAATGCAGAT
>NC_084736.1:23493159-23653159 GCF_033978785.1 Entelurus aequoreus | reverse complement strand
CTGCCTGTATCGCAGATTATATCACACACAAGTAAACATCCTGAGGGAACTCTCCTGAAGGAATCAAAGTACTATCTATTCTTCAGAGTTGCCTGTATCGCACATGATATGACACACAAGTAAACACGCTGCAGGACCGCTTGTATCGCACATGATACCATACACAAGTAAACACGCTGCAGGACTGCTTGTATTGCACATAATATCACACGCAATTAAACGACTTCCGCCCGAAAGCAGCTGAGATAGGCTCCAGAACCCCCCGCACCCCCAAAAGGGACAAGCGGTAGAAAATGGATGGATGGAATTAAACACGCCACAGGACTGCCTGAATCGCACATGATATCACACAAGTAAACACGCTGCAAGACTGCCCGTATCGCAGATGATATCACACACAAGGAAACATTCTTCAGGGCTGCCTGTATCGCACATGATATCACCTACACGTAAACACGCCACAGGACTGCCTGTATCGCACATGATATCACAAGCAAGTAAACACGCCACAGGGCTGCCTGTATCACACTTGATATTACACATTTTACATGCAAGCTAATTGCTTTTTTATTTTTGATGATATCGCATCGATACCATTAACGGATGGGAACAACCCCTCGATATTAATACTGATATTTTATATTTTGTGTTTATTAAGCAGATTGAACATAGGTTGAAATATATTGTAAGAAACAAAGAAGGATGACAAAAGTAATGGTGTTTGGTGTCATTTCTCCAATTTCAACTTGTTTCTTGCAACATTTTGTCATTTTTCTACACGTCTGACAGGCAAAAGGAAAAAGAAAAAAAGCGTAGCGATGGCATAAACGCTGCAGGATGAACAACAAAAGCAAAAGTTGTGTTCGTTGTAACGCACGGCCGGTCACATGACGGGTCACATGACAGGTCACAGGAGGTAAACAGTTAATTAGCCGCCTCCTACACAATGTTTACATCTAATGGTCAGAACTTCCTGGGCGCCGTGCGAGCGCGCCGACACGTCAACGTTGTGTCGTTAATTATACGACTATCACGGCGGCGAACTGGCCATTTTCCTGACATCCCGCCTCTTTAATTGGCTCGAGCAGCGCCGCTTTATCGGCGCCGTAACGCGAGGTCGTGTCAGCGCCATGCTCTTCCTCGCTCTGATCTCTTGTTTGCTCTTTCTGACGCCGGCTAACTGCTGCTAATTAATCTACAAACTGGCCTCCGCTCACCTTCTCCTGTCTTCTCTCTCTCTCTCTGTGTGTGTGTGTGTGTGTGTGTGCGTGTGTCTTCCTCTCCCTCCTCTTCATCACGCTGTCAGGGCTTTGGCTTTGTAACTTTTGAAACGAGCACAGATGCCGACCGTGCACGAGAGAAACTAAACGGTACAATCGTAGAGGGACGCAAAATCGAGGTGCTTTCTCTTCTTCTTCTTCCTGCTGTGGTGGTGTGCACGCGCATGCGTCTGTGTGTATGTGTGTGTGTGTGTGTGTGTTGTCGGCCATTCGGCGACAAGGCGGGATGAGTGCATGCTATCATCTCCTGACTTGCCGTCAGCTGTGAGGAGGCGCTCACGTGGTTTGGAGGCGAATGAAAGCACGTCTTTTCTTTCCTGATGCAACCACTTCCTGGTTTGTGATGTTGTTCTTTTGTGGATAATTTCTGCATGCGTCCGCCTCTTTGCAGACATTTAGGAAGCGCCGCCAACTCCTGTAAACACTCAGCTTTTGTTGTCGCCACAGGTGAACAACGCCACAGCGCGAGTGATGACCAACAAAAAAGTGGCCAACCCTTACACGAACGGTGAGTGGAAGCTTCTGAAGCTCACCCGCCATTGTTTGTCCCACATTCAAAGTCCAAACTAACAACAAATCAGCCAACCAATCAGCTCCCGTCCTAAATGTTGACGTCACAAACAGATAATACTTCCATCAGTACACTTCAGTATACTGTACTTACACAATATTCTTCTTCTCTCCTTTCTTTGGTAAATTGCAACCACTCCATGTTTTATAAATGATAAATGATAAATGGGTTATACTTGTATAGCGCTTTTCTACCTTCAAGGTACTCAAAGCGCTTTGACAGTATTTCCACATTCACCCATTCACACACACATTCACACACTGATGGCGGGAGCTGCCATGCAAGGCGCTAACCAGCAGCCATCAGAGGCAAAGGGTGAAGTGTCTTGCCCAAGGACACAACGGACGTGACTAGGAAGGTAGAAGGTGGGAATTGAACCCCAGTAACCAGCAACACTCCGATTGCTGGCACAGCCACTCTACCAACTTCGCCACGCCGTCATCAACATTAAGAAAATTGTGTTACACTTTTCTACTTATTTAGTCTTTAAGTGCATAAGTGTGTTACACTTACATACTTACGCTCAGTCTTTAAGTGCATAAGTGTGTTACACTTAGTCTTTAAGTGCATAAGTGTGTTACACTTGCATACTCAGTCTTTAAGTGCATAAGTGTGTTACACTTTTGTACTTACACTTAGTCTTTAAGTGCATAACACTTGCAAGCTTAAACTTAGTCTTTTGAGTGCATATGTGTGTTACACTTGCATAATTACACTTAATATTTAAGTGCACAAGTGTGTTACACTTGCATACTTACACCTAGTATTTAAGTGCATAAGTGTGTTACACTTGCATACTTACGCTTAGTCTTTAATTCCATAAGTGTGTTACACTTGTTAAAGTTAAAGTACCAATGATAGTCACACACACACTAGGTGTGGTGAAATTTGTCCTCTGCATTTGACCCATCCCCTTGTTCACCCCCTGGGAGGTGAGGGGAGCAGTGAGCAGCAGCGGTGGCCGCGCCCGGGAATCATTTTTGTTGATTTAACCCCCAATTTCAACCCTTGATGCTGAGTGCCAAGCAGGGAGGTAATGGGTCCCATTTTTATAGTCTTTGGTATGACTCGGCCGGGGTTTGAACTCACAACCTACCGATCTCAGGGCGGACACTCTTACCACAAGGCCACTGAGTAGCGTACTTACACTTAGTCGTTAAGTGCATAAGTGTGTTACACTTGCATACTTACACTTAGTCTTTAAGTGCATACAGTAAGTGTGTTACACTTTTGTACTTACACTTAGTCTTTAAGTGCATACATGTGTTACACTTGCATACTTAAACTTAGTCTTTTGAGTGAATAAGTGTGTTACACTTGCATACTTAAACTTAGTTGTTTGAGTGCATGCGTGTTACACTGCCGTACTTACACTTAGTCTTGAGTCATGAGTGTTACACCCAGGTACTTAAATTTAGTTTTCTGAGAGCAGAAGTGTTTTACACTTGTGTACTTACACTTAGTATTTAAGTGCATAAGTCTGCTAGGCTTGCATACTTACACATAACCTTTGAGTGCATAAGTGTGTTACACCTGGGTACTTACACTTACATACTTACACTTGGCCTTTTGAGTGCATACGTGTGTTACACTTGCACACTTACACTTGGTCTGAGTGCATAAGTGTGTTACACTTGCACACTTACACTTGGTCTGAGGGCATAAGTGAGTTCACACATCGACAAGTGCGTTAGAATGCAGTACACTGTCAGTACCTGGATGTTTTCCTCAGCACTCTCCAGATGTTGAGTGTGTAGCGATGAACACTTAACCCCTTAAATAGTTGCCATCTTGGCTACTTAGCAGAGGGGCGGGACCAACTAAAGTGGTTGCAATTTACCGTGAAAAAGAAGAGAAGAAGAAGGTAAATATTGTGATCGTCATTTCCAGAATTCCCACTCTCAGAAAGTAACTACCGTATTGTCCGCACTATAAGGCGCATCAGATTATAAGGCGCACCTTCAATGAATGGCCTATTTTAAAACTTTGTTCATATATAAGGCGCACCGCATTATAAGGCGCATAGAATAGACGCTACAGTAGAGGCTGGGGATACTTTATGCATCCCGTAGTTGCGAGACCTGTTGTGGCTCAATATTGGTCTATATATAAGGCGCACTGGATTATAAGGCGCACTGTCAGCTTTTGAGAAAATTGGAGGTTTTTACGTGCGCCTTATAGTGCGGAAAATACTGTACACAGTATAATTCTTGAAGTATTACATCCTCTACTCTACTACATCGACTAGTTAGTTTGTATTTTTGTCACTATTAGCGTCTACATCTTGTTGACATTCCTCCACAATAAAAGCACCAATCAAGTCATTCTTGTTCTAACTGTAGGTCTTCTTTACTCGCCAGGCTGGAAGCTGAACCCGGTGGTCGGCGCCGTCTACGGTCCCGAGCTGTACGCCGGTAAGTGCTCTCAGTCAATCCCTCGCCGCTCGTACCGACGTCGTCCTGGCGAACGTGCACAACACGCATCGGAGTGGATCTGAGTGCGGCCCGGATAAGCGGCGGATGATCCCGGCCTTGTTTGCGGCGTGTGCGAGCGGCGAGCTGGAAGAGCAGAGGGGAAAAAAGCGATTTGAAGAGCGAGCGTTATCAGATGGAGGAGGCCGCCGCCGTGGATGGATTTGCCAAGTGCGGCAGATTGACTTTTACACCGCTAACCGAATAAGAGAGATTGAGCGAGCGATATCGTTGGACCGAGGCCGCCGCTCCTCCTGCCGGCGGTAATGGAGGAGCGAGATGAGCTCAGTGGGCTTTTCCCTATCTGCCGCTGCCTGGGCGTGCCAGCTTTATTGCTGTGTGTTATACCAAGCCTTTGCATTTTAATGAGGCAATGCTTCCATTTCATTTGGAGGAAGTGCTGAGCACATCGCGCCACTTTAACGCCTTTCCTTTCTGCTCATTAGACTAAAATCTGTTCATTCCCTGGACAGCTTTATGGTGGACCTCTAAATAACTGGCCGTGACAGAGAGCGCTCCTCTTTCATTTTTATTCCCTGCCCGAGACGCCCCTCGCCTCCAACCTAGCTCCGCCTACGACCCCCCGCATCAGCGTCTTCCCCCGACAATTATGCTCTCAGGTCACTTCATTAGGTACACCGTCCAATGAGATCAACACAACATTCAGTTGGTCTATTTGATCATACTAACAAATGTTGACATTATTTTGTGCTCACTTGGGAGTATCGGTATCATTCTGAGAGAACCCTGGGTCTGGGTTAGTTGTTGCCTCATCTCTCACTTAAAGCGTGAGTGAAGACTGCATAATAAGTCTGAAAAGAGAAAGAGATGATACAGTATTATCTGCTCACAGATGCTACTTAGTGTTTGCGCACACTGCAGCTTGTCCTGGACAGTCCCACTCCTTGATGCTTCAGCCACACGCAGGATTCTCACAAATATACAACCTCACCGACTGTAAGTAAATAAATACAGGGCTAGTATCGCTGATATCGATTCTTTTGACTTGAAACCTGTCGTAATAATTGAATTATTTGGGGAAATTGACTCTAAAAATAGTTGAATAAGATCATAAAAATATGTTATGTAAATATATAAAAACAGGAAAAATATGTTATGGAATTAAAATGTTTCCTGTGTATTTATAAATGTCCATAACATCTTTTTCCTGTGTTTTATGTATTATTATAACATACTTCTCTGTAATTTTATACTTACATAAAAACACAGGAAAAATATGTAATGGAAATAACATGTTTTTCCTGTGTTTTTATGTATTTTTATAATATATCTCCCTGTGTTTTTATGTATACACATAAATACATAAAAACACCGGAAAAATGTGTTATGGACAGAACATGTTTTTCCTGTGTTTTTATATATTTCCTTAACATATTTTCCTGTGTTTTTATGTATTTTTATAACATATATCTTCTAATTTTATGTATATACTTACATACAAACACAGGAAAAATATGTAATGGTAATATGAGAATAGAATAGAATAGAAAGTTTACATGTTTTTCCTGTGTTTTTATATATTTACATAAGATATGTTTCTTGTGTTTTTATGTATATCCAAACATAAAAACACAGGAAAACTTTGCTATGGAAAGAACATATTTTTCCTGTGTTTTTATATATTTCCATAACATATTTTTCCTGTGTTTTCATGTATATACATAAATACATAAAACACATGAAAAATATGTTATTTCAGTAACATATTTTTCCTGTTTTTGATATATTTCAATAACATATTTTTCCTGTGTTTTTATGTATTTTCATACATAAAAACACAGGAAAATATGTAATAGAAATAACATTTTTTCCTGTGTTTATATATATTTCTTTAACATATTTTTTCTGTATTTTTATATATTTCCATAACATATTTTTCCTATGTTTTTATGTTTTTTTTATAACATACTTTCCCGTTGTTTTTATTTGTATCCATATATAAAACACAAGAAAACTTTGCTATGGAAATAAAAATGTTCCTGTGTTTTTCTGTATTTCCATAACATATTTTTCCCTGTCCTATTATATATTTTATATATTTATATATTTATATATTGCCTGTCCTTTTATATATTCCCATACATAAAAACATAGGAAAATTATGTTATGGAAACATATAAAAACACAGGAAAATGATGTTATTGATATACATAAAAACAGAGGAAAAATATTTTATCGAAATACATAAAACACAGGAAAATGATATTATGGAAATATATAAAAACACCCCAAAAAATGTATGGAAATTAATTAAAAAATAGGAAAAACACAATGTAAATAAAAATGTTTTATGACTAAATATAATAATATAAAACAACATATTTGTAAATAAATAAAAAAAACATTAGTGACGTGGCACGCTACAAGACAATTATGTGCCCTGCTTTTTGCCTGCAGGCGGTAAACAACATGAATGAATGAAGCGTCCGTACATAAAGACATGGTTCGCACACGGAGGCGTATTTGGCTCCATTTTAAAGTTCGTAAATCGAAAAATCTGCAAATAGAGGGGTTCACTGTTTCACTTGTATTGGATTGTGTTACTAATGAAGTGACTGCAGGGTGTGTGTGCGTGCGTGCGACACACACGCACACCCATTCCGGCGCACAGAAATAGATAACCTTTATAGAGCACCAACAGACATGCACACACTTCCCAAATCATCTCATAAATCAGAAGCGGGAGTGTGTGGTCCACCACTCCAGAAGGGGGGGAGGGGCCTGGAGGAGACGCGGCTGATTTATTGGCGGATAATTTCTCAAGTCGTCATGACGCGACGCCTGCAGTTTTCCTGGCCGATACGAGCTGTCCAGCCTAGCGCCTTTTTTTTTTTTTTTTTTACAAAACCTAACGAGGAGTCTCGAGCAGAAATAAAGCGAGCGCACGTCTTCCCTTCCCAGCGTGAATCTGATTCCCAAAATCATCCATGCTGCAGTTAATGTACTTTTGTCGAGTCGGAGGGGATATAAGAGCGATTAATCACTGTTTATCAGCGCTCATTTCCGTGCAGGAGATCAGTGAAATTGGGGGCCATAAATCCTGGCTCGCTGACAGCGCACTTCGTCTCCATTCGTCCTGGCGCTACAGGTTTATTGTCCTCAAAAGCCATTCAGGAGAATGACGGATGAGAGCCTCACGCTGGCTCCCCGCTCTTAACCTCTTGCAGGGCCAGACTGGCCCCGCCCACCTCCGCAGGAAGGAGTTCTGGTAGGGGCGGGGGCTTGTGCAGCAGGACTGCAAGGAGTCGTCTTTATCTTTACGTTGTAAAAAAAGTGACCACATCTAATTTAAACATATATAAAAGTCAACATTGGAGTATTTAAAGCAGGAGTGTCCAAATACGGCCCGCCGACATCTTCAATTTGGCCCGATAGACGTGATGAATGTAATAAAGAATCGTGCCCACAGGGAGACTGCATTCACTTTAATAGTCTGGCAATTTTGATGCTGCTATTAAGTCGACATCTAGTGGCTATCGTCATTGATTCACGTCAATGACCTTTAATCATTCACTGAATGGAAGTATGCACAGCATTTACTTATATGACCCAATGCAAACAACCTTCCCTAGTCATGATGCAAAAAAAATGTAAAGATCCAACCAACACAAAAGTTCAACACACATGGTCCCACATAATAACCAACTTACTAAACGTTGTGGACATTATAAAAAAAATGTTGATGCACCAGAAAAAATTAAAAGTGCAACCATTACAAAGCATGATAGGAAAAATGACCTCCACACTTATCCATATTTGGCACATTTTAGCTGCTAGATATTTCTGATTGATTACAAAACGTTAAGGAGGTTGTCACGGAAGTTAACAAGGTAGGAGTCGAACTTTCACATACTCTTAATATCCAATTATATTAATTATTAATTATATACCCATTATATTAATGTAATATGTACAAACACACACACACACATGTATATGTATATATACATATATATACACTGTACGTGTGTGTATATATACTGTATATATATATTTATATATACATACACGTATATCCATCCATCCATTATCTACCGCTTGTCCCTTTTGGGGTTGCGGGGGGTGCTGGAGCCTATATATATTAGTTATTTTGCATGCAGTCGGCTTTCGGCCCTTGACCAAATTCTTTTAGCCCAACGCGCGAGGTGAAGGACGGGGGGCTGTCCTTTTAACATTCAACCATCAAACATGGCGCCACTTAACATTCAACCATCATTGGTTGAATGTTAAATGTTGCATTTTGTGAAACAAAGAAAGAAACTGGGAATGTGTCTTAGCCGCCATTACTTGGGATGTTACAATATTGACGGAGGGTACAGCACGGAGACAGTCCTCAGTGTTGACGTCACGTATCTTGCAGTTCATTATTTGGCGAAAAGTCGTGACTCTCGCCTTGTTTTAAACATAAACTGTCACATGATAGCTAGTCTGGCGCGACACCCGGTCCATGTATCTACTCCCGTCTCCGTGTTCCATAAGTAACGTAACACATGCGTGACTCTTTTCACCAACAACCCTGGCTCTCCTGTCATTTTAAAGACAACTGATTTCTAGTTTGGCGCAATAACTGGTTTATGTGTTTACACTTGATTAACCTAAAGATTCACAACTGAACCTTATCGATTGAGGGGGCTGTCGCCGGTGTAGCAGAACTGGCCACTTCTTCAACCCGATATCCTGTCGCATCGGTCTTTTTGTTTTATTTATTTATACACATATATATATATATATATATATATATATATATATATATATATATATATATATATATATATATATATATATATACATATACATATATATATATATATGTATACGTATATATATATATGTATGTATATATATATATATACATATATATACATACATATATATATATATATATATATATATATATATATATATATATATATATATATATATATACACATACATATATATATATACATATATATATATACACATACATATATATATACATATATATATATATATATATATATATATATATATATATATATATATATATATATATATATATATATATATATATATATATATATATATATATATATATATATATATATATAAATACTGTATATACAGTACAGGCCAAAAGTTTGGACACATTCAATGCGTTTTCTTTATTTTCATGACTATTTACATTGTAGATTGTCACTTAAGGTGAAATCACTGAAAAGATGTTTTATATTCTAGTTTCTTCAAAATAGCCACCCTTTGCTCTGATTACTGTTTTGCACACTCTTGGCATTCTCTCGATGAGCTTCAAGCACACCTGTGAAGTGAAAACCATTTCAGGTGACTACCTCTTGAAGCTCATCGAGAGAATGCCAAGAGTGTGCAAAGCAGTAATCAGAGCAAAGGGTGGCTATTTTGAAGAAACTAGAATATAAAACATATTTTCAGTTATTTCACCTTTTTTTTTGTTAAGTACATAACTCCACATGTGTTCATTCCTAGTTTTGATGCCTTCAGTGACAATCTACAATGTAAATAGTCATGAAAATAAAGAAAACACATTGAATGAGAAGGTGTGTCCAAACTTTTGGCCTGTACTGTATGCATATTTATATATATTTATTATTATTATTATTATTATTTATTTTTTACTTTTTATATGATTAAGACACTACGAGTCTCCAGAACCAAACATGAGGGGAATCTTTAAGGAAAAAAAAATCTCTATATTGTATTGATTTTGAAAATGCAAAATGTTAAAATGGCCCCTGCATGTTATATTTTTTCAGTGTGCGACCCTCGGTGAAAAACGTTTGGACACCCCTGTTTTATAGTCTCGTTCTTAGCACCTTATGTATTAAACTTTTGCAAATATGCGTGTTATTACATGGTTATTGATAAAGAAGTTAGAGACAAATAGAAGAGGTTAATGTCGCACTGTCCATGGTGCTGCTGGTGTTTCAGGACCACGGACAGCTGCGGCGTAGAAGCCAGTCGCTCCCCTCAGGCAAGCAAACAACTTTTCGGAGTTCACATTCGGTGGCACCGAGGTGAAGCCTCGTGGCGAAGCGGTGAAAGGCTGCGTAAATGACGGAGAAGAAAGGCTAATTGGCGCCTTCATACGAGTGGACAGATCCTCTGGTTGTTGGCGCGTACGTTCGGGGGCTAATTAGTCAGCAGACTCCTGATTAGATTAAGCTGTTTTGGCTCCCCAGCGCGTGGATTAAGTGCTCATTGCTGCAAGTCTCAGTGAGATCAACCTTGTGGAAAATCTGATCTTTCTTTACGGCGGCCGGTTATGACCCCATCACGGGCGCCGCCGTGTCCCCTGACGGGCTTCTCTCGGCTTGACGCGTGTGACATATGAGGTGCGGCGCCGATCCGCCGCCCTCCGGCGCGCGACTCATATTTTCTCGCGGTGTTTGACTTTGGCGTGCGGACAGTGTTTGCGTGCGACACTCGCGTTCCGAGGTGTGACAGCGCCGTGATTTATGGCGTATTATCGAGGCAGCGTAGCCTATCGCTAACTCATTAGGACTTTTGCTTGGCACGGCAACATCAACAAAGAGAAGAGCCGGATGTTTCGTACACGCTCCGAATGTTAACCTGACTAACTTGACGCCAAGGTCAACATAAATCACTGCGCACGTGGGCGTCACCTGGCGAGTGGGTATGTGTGCGGACACTAACGGAGCATGATGCTAATGGCGGCCGACATTAAACCTCACTCTCTGTGTTTTTAAAAGCGCCTCTAATCTGTCTCCCTGTCAGCTTTATTGGAGCGGCGAGGGTCCATTAGGGTGCGCAGTGGTCGCGTGCGCCTGGCGGGGGGTTAACGCCGCGTACACCCGCCTGGCAGAAGCCCGACAGGCCGCCGCGTCCCCGCGACACACGCCATGGATCTTCATTGCGCTCGAGTTTATCTAGGATCGCGAGGGACTGTCTCCCGTCTTTGCCGCAGCGGTGGGAAACACATCGGATACACGTTATTAACCGCCGAGATGTCGCTCGCCGTGACCGGAGTGGGCCGTGGTGAATTCGCTCAAAAGCGGCGTGACACCGGGAGGACAGGTAATGGCGAGCAGTGTTGTGATGAATGTCAGGGAGGGGGCGGGGCCAATGTGAAGGAATTTCAAAGAAGTCGAGCGAAGCAAGTGGCGCCATGTTTGATGGTTGAATGTTAAAAGGACAGCCCCCCGTCCTTCACCTCGCGCGTCGCCTCCCGAGCGGCCGGCCGCCATCAGCGCGGACCGTGATTGGCCGAAGCCGCTCCCAGATGGGCTGGAGATGGGGGTCACGGCGAGGCCGGGGCCTCGGCTGTCGGGCCCATCTGCTTCATTTCCCCGCAGGGAGCTTGTGAACACGTCGTCACCTTCACCCCACAAACCTCTCCGTCGCGCGGCTGCTCCTTGCCGCCGCGGGCCCCCCGCCGCGCGTGAGTGACGCCAGCGCCGCGGCGCGAGACGAGGGATATTGCATCCATTTACCTGCGCTAGCGTCAAGGCCGCCCCTCCCCCGCGCGTACAGCAAATGTGGATCCTTGCTGAGTCGGCCACAAAGCGGCGAGCCGGGAAAGAAGAGCGTGCTTGATGAGGCGCACCTTGAAAAGATTAAATCTATTGTTTCCTTGTCGTACCCATAATGCATTGTGTCTGCCTCTAATGTCTTCTGTCAGCAGGTAAGCAATGCCAAGTGGAGGATGCTTCCTCAAAAAGCTTTCCTCTTCTCTTCTGTCTCTCTACAGTAACGGGCTTTCCGTACCCCGCCACGGGCGCTGCCGTGGCCTACAGGGGCGCCCACTTGCGAGGTCGGGGTCGGGCCGTGTACAACACGTTCCGCACGGCCCCGCCGCCGCCGCCCATCCCCGCCTACGGAGCGTGAGTGTCTCATCTCGCCGGATAAATGTCATCAGACACTTCAGCTGTTAAACTGAGATCTCCGTGTGGTCATGTGACACGTGGATAACGAGGCCACGCCCTCGCGCTGCCAACACTCTGCTTGTGTTTTGTTTGGAACACTGCAGGTCAATTCGGATGTTTTTATGACGACGTAACGACCGGGCGACCATGTCCATTGTAAAAACTAATTGGCAAAAATCTAAAATCGTGGACGAGTCGTTTAATAGAATTTTAATTGATAGAATGTCAGGAATGTTCACATTTACACTTTTATTGCTTTAGGTAAATAATTGCCGTCAAATAACCTCAATAATGAATACTGTTTGTACTGAACGTCACCATTAATTATTTAAATGAAATAAATAAATTAAAAATAATACATTTAATAATACAAATAAATAAACAAAAAATATATAGATTTTTTTATAATAATTAGGTTATGTATTTCATTTTTAATTAACGAATCGTGATTCTTATTCATCCCGATTCTAAAACAATGTTATTATTGAAGGGAATTATTTGTATATAGCGCTTTTCTCTAGAGACTCAAAGCGATTTAATAGTGAAACCCATACATATTTTAAGCTACGTTTAAACCAGTGGGTAAAGTGTCTTGCCCACGGCACAACAGGAGTGACTAGGATGGCGGAAGCGGGGATCGAACCTGGAACCCTCAACTTGCTGGCATGGCCGCTGTACCAAAGTCACGCCTCACCCAAACAATAAAAAAAACAAAAACGTTTTAGGGTCATCTCCATGAAACCAGAAGCCGCTTTTCCAACATATTAACCCTTTCTTGAAAAAGTTTCATTTGAATTATTATACCAAATAATATATTGCTAGAATCAGTTTGACTCGGGAATTGTGGTAAATCAGGAATCGAATCTGAATCAAATCGTCACCCCAGGAGAATTGGATACCATCAATGGGTGCCCAAAGATTTGCACCCGTATGATATACTTTGCGTAATAAAGTACAATTATTTGTATTGCAGTAATTTATGTTTATTTTGGTACAATTCAATTTAGTTTTATAGGTTTTTAATAATGAGTTCATATTCACAGACTCTATGTCCAACTCATCATAAACGTTTGACAAGTCGACTAATCGAAAAGAAACTGATGACTATTCGTCTTATTAAAAGAATTGTTATTTTCAGACCAAGTGAACTGTACATTAGGATTTTTTTGTCAAATACAACTTACTGTAAATACCACATTTTTCGCACTATAGAGCGCACCGGTATATAAGCCACACCCACTAAATTTTAGAAGAAAAAAAAAAAAGTTTGTTGTGAAATTAGTTATTTACACAGTAATATTTTTTAAATGTCTATTTACATGAATTGTTTCCAAACTGTGCCTATAACACGGCAGTAAAACGGCTGATCAAACAAAACAGAAGTCATCGCCATGGACCCACTCGCTGCGCAAGCTAGCCCTCCGATCAGCTAAACAGACTTAATGACTCTACGGTGACGTTTTAGTGAATTTACTGAAGAATTTGTGAAAATACACTCATAGACGTGTTAGCATATTACCTAATGTTAACAACGTGAGTTTGATTACATTACGACAGCACGCACAACTATGCATGAAAACACTCCTACAGACTTACAGACATCACACACAGGACGGTTTAGTAAGTGAGAATTGTTTTAGTTATATTGTAAAACTTACAAACGAGAAGACGGACCAGCACTTGTACGTCCGGTTTCAAAGCTTAAACAGCAGGAATTCACATCCACCCAGCAGTACCTGCAGTAAGTGAACACTCCTAAAAGATGGCGCCATATCACAAACAATAACACACCATTTCAGTGTCTTTGCATGAAAATCCATATATTAGCCGCCCCGTTTTATAAGCCGCAGGGTTTAAAGTGTAGGAAAAAAGTAGTGGCTTACTGTCCGGACTTCACGATACTTAGACGTGGCATATTTTTTGGTAATGACGACGACAACATAAAAAGATAAGTTTGAACAAAAAAAAGGGAGAATTGAGCATCACACCCTGCAGTGCGAATGTAGCCTTTGACTTCCTTGGAGGAGGTAATAATAATAATAATAATAATAATAATAAGTCAGTTGGCCAGTAACAAATGGAGGATGAGAGCAAACATTGGTGTGTTTGGTGAGTGCTGAGGGGTCTTTGGGGAGCTGTGTCCTTGCCACTATCCTTACATATAAGTGTGTGTGTGTGTGTGTGTGTGTGTGTGTGTGTGTGTGTGTGTGTGTGTGTGTGTGTGTGTGTGTGTGTGTGTGTGTGTGTGTGTGTGTGTGTGTGTGTGTGTGTGTGTGTGTGTGTGTGTGTGTGTGTGTTGACCGAGCTAACAAAGCCTGAGGGAGCACTGCTCACACAGCGCAGAGATAGCGATAGTATTAGCGTGCACAGCTCACCCAAACGCCAGCACGGCCGGGCGCTGATCTCTCGGCTTTGTGCTGCCCCGCGCTCGCTCTCGCTTCTTTATCAGCGGCGGTCTGCGTGGCCGTGGGAGAGGTCCGATGCGGGGCCCCCCATGTCGGGCTAATCTGTGATGAGATCCGAGGAGAGAGTCCACATCCACTTAGTTGGTTGGCTGCAAACTACAAGCACAAGAAGATTCATATTGTCCATCAATAGCGTTTCTACTTATATGATTATGATTAGTAAATGTATTGATCCTGCGAGATGGTGGTGAAGTCAAACTAATCCTCGGCTCTTCTCCTATGTGACAGGGTGGTGTACCAAGATGGCTTCTATGGCGCAGAGATCTACGTGAGTACCAACCAAAAAAAGCTGGGTCCTGCAGGGAACAAACGTGATCTCCTCGGGCCGAAGCCTCGCCGCGCTCTGGCTGCCAGGTCGGCGTCGATTAGACCCGCGCGTGCTCTGCCAAGAAACCCGACAAGAACATTTAAAACCCCCTCAGCTCCTCCATCCTCGCGCCAGCGCTCACTTTGGACCCCTTTCATCCGCTAGATTTGTCCGCGGTGGCGTCTCGTCTTGCCGACTCTCCTTCCTGTTTGTGCGCCCGTGTGCACTTCCGAGGGCTCGGCCGGGGTATCCCAGTGCGCCCCCGGGGGGAGGGAGGGTCTCGAGCTGGCCCGAGTGGAGCCTCACCGCCGCCATGCTACAGAGAGGGGGAGGCGGGTGAACAACGCGGTTTAAATTCTACCTTTCAGCAGAATAGAAGTTTGAAATCACAAGCATTGGTTTTCGTTCTAATTGAAAAGATATGAGCTCACACTCAAATATTAGTATTATTAATGGTGTCATGAGGTAGCGGCAGGTAGAGAGTGAAGGAGTTAACTTTCAGTATCAATCCCGGCCAAGGCAAGCAAACCTGTGTGGACAAAAGCATGACAAGATGGGCAGCCATTTCAAAAACTGCTTGGGTCTTTAGATAGCTTTGTGAACATTGCTCCAAAGTACACATTTTGTGTTGATTTATTGTGAACACAAAACTAAACTTTGGCTTGTGCAAAGGCAATAATGTACGATGAAACAAGGCAGCAGCTATCACCTTTTCAATCAGCTGAATAGCTGATTTTACTACGTCCGGCGCTGACGTAAGACAACCATGTGACTTGCGTCCCTAAATGACCAGAGAATGAACAAGTATACTACGATTCTAAGACTAAAGTGGCTATGAACAGTTGGCATCGGCCAATAATAACAACACAAAGCTTTGTCTTTAAAACACAAACAAACAACAACAAAAAACATATATATATATATATATATATATATATATATATAATATGACGCAGGAGTAGATTTTCCTTTGGTTTTTGGTTGAGACCAGGGATCCTTAGCTAAAAAAGGTCGGAAACCATGATGTAGATGATCTGCCCTACAGATTTACTTTAGAAAATATAAATGTTGGATTTGTAATTGACTTTATTAAATATTTGAGTAGATTTTTTTTTAAATAAAACAAAATTTATTCTAAGTAGTATAGAAATGTATTAGCGCTGTTATCTATTTTATGGAGGAATGTAGTTAATCATAGAACTGACACCTAGTGGTTTTTAAAAAGATGTGATTTTTAATCGGGAATCAGTTTAAATCGAGAATCCAATCGTTAACCCCAGGAATCGAATCGTGTGATGCCTAAAGATTCACAGCCCTATTGTGCATGTTTAGGGGGTTTAGGGTGTGTGTGTGTGTGACTGTTTTAACCTGGGATTATGTCATGATTGTTTTTAAACGTAACGCACTTTGTGCTGCATCTAATATGCATGGCCGTAACTACCATTGAGGACACCAACGTATTTTTTTAGGTGACAAAAGGATGATGTGACTGACTGTATATGTACTTTGTGCAGGACATGGTGTGTGTGCGCTGTACACCACCATGTGGTAGATCATCCTCTCTCAATATACGATCTACAACTCCAACAACGTAACGCAATGAAGTCTACAGTCGATCCGAAATGTGCTGTCAATATAACGTTAACATGAAATAATACTGATGTAACTAATGTTGGTTTTACATGAATGAAATGAATGTGAAACGCTGTCGGTATAATAACGTTGTCGTGTCAGCCAGTTGGCGCCCCGCCCTAAATGCAGAAAACGTGCTCTGAGTAGGTGCTTCACGATCAGTGCGTGAAGAAGAACATTCAAATGTAATTTACTGAATGACAAGGCGCTTCATATAATATTTGACCCCAAACGTATTCCTGGCTGCGTCATGCTCTGTCAATGATTAAAATATGAATGCAAAACTCTTCCGGTGGTTCTGTGTCGGACGTCATTAGTGCTTGCAGTCCTCAGCAGAAGATCTTGGGTTCAAACCCTGGTTCGTGGTTGAAAATTTGGTATGTTTTTAAATTCATGTTTTAATGATGTTAAAAAATGTTAATATGCTAAACTTCAGAATGTTAATTAAAAAGTGGACTGTTAGAAAATCATGCTGATCATCAAAGATGTTAGATAAGTGAGTTATAGCTCAATGAAAACTTTTGTTATTCTGGAAATTCATTGTGTTGCTCAAAGTAATATTATTTATGAGTTCAGCCTTTCAAAGTTCCTCTTGGACAACCAATTTTTGACCTCATTATTTGTCAAAACCTAGTTACGGCCCTGGTTGTGTGTAGGAAAAGTGCGTTACAAATGAAGCAGCACGGAGGCTGTGGACAAAATGGCAAAAGAAAAAAAGTCAAATGTGTTCCTTTGATTCTGGAACCCCGACTGTCACCGCGACATCCGCCAGCTGAGATAGCGAGATGACAGTGTGACATAGCTTGCCTCTCACTTCCATGCTGATGTCGTCTGCGGGAGAGGAGGCACTGATATATGACCCCCCCTCCACACACACACACCATAATAGGCCATCATGACTGATTTAGTTTGCCCCTTACGCTTCTTAGGATACCCCAACTACCCCTGCCCCCAAAAAACCGACCATCACGTGCCAGACTCGGCGCAACAAACACGACGCTGACCTGCCGGCAAATTAGCAGGGAGGTAACCGTACGCGGCGTATGCTAATGTGTGCGCCGGCGTGTGCTGCGAGCGCGCCGGGCCCGACACGATAACAAATGTGCTGCACTGTTGTGTGCAGGGTTTGACAACGCGGGCACGGTGATTTATGTGTCGGCGTGCGTCCGGGCTGGAGTTGTAATCAGCGTGTTCCCCAGGCGTGGCCGTCCCGCAGGAAGTCCTCCGCCCGCCACTTCCTGTCCCCGCGGAGAGAAGGGGAAGGGGGAGACTGGGGGTCGGCGTAGCCCCCTGACCTGGATTCTCATGCCGTCGCTTCCCCAGGGAAACAGACGACTAGAGCGCCGCGTTATTAAAGGCGCACAGGCGCTAATAGAAAAACAGTAGGAGAAGCAGCTCCATTTTTCAAAGAGTTGGAGCGGCGCTCCACAATGAGCTCCCTAATTCCTTCTCCGCTCTGGCAAATGAATACGGCGGTCCCGACTGCCCCCACGCTCCCGCCGTCATCTTTCCGTCGCACTTCATTGGCCAGTCAGAGGCGTGGCGTGGGGAGAGAGAAGGATGTTTCATAATGTAGTCAAGGCGCATTTTCGCTCCCCAAATGGGCTGATTTGGGGGCTCAGTCACATGGTCAACTACTGCTGCCACAATTGTGCCAAATGGCTTTCAATAGCACCCTCTGGTGCCTGGAAGGGGCGTTGCAGGATATTTAAAGGTATCGTCTGCTGGACGGATAATGAAGTAATGGTGGATGTTTTTTGCAGGGTGGATATGCAGCATACAGGTTCGCCCAACCCACCACCACCGCCGCCGCTTACAGTGACAGGTGAGGAGCAGCTTCTTCTTTACTTCTATACTAAATCTACAATCTCACACCTACCACACATAGCACACGTACCTTTTTTACCTTTGAACTGATACGGTACTAATTCCCAGTACACCTGGGAGTCAATGTCAGTGCAGAATGATACCAACGTCCCATGCAAAATGTGTGATATCATGTGCGATATGAGCAGTCCTGCAGCATGTTTACTTGTGTGTGATATCATGTGCAATACGAGCTGTCCTGCAGCGCGTTTACTTGTGTGTGATATCATGTGCGATACAAGCAGTCCTGCAGCGCGTTTACTTGTGTGTGATATCATGTGCGAAACAAGCAGTCCTGCAGCGTGTTTACTTGTGTGTGATATTACGTGCGATACGAGTAGTCCTGCAGCGTGTTTACTTGTGCGTGATATCATGTGCGATACGAGCTGCCCTGCAGCGTGTTTACTTGGGGAAAGTTGGATATACAGTTAACGTCTAAATGTCCTCCAATAAGCACACAATTTCTTCTATTTTAGTAAAGTCATTTACAACAGATAAACATGTTTGGCTATAGGCAGCTACCCGGCAGCTAAGCACACATTACCACACAAGCTACACATACGCAATAATCATTGAACAATAGAACAGCACATTTGTCAATACAAACAAGTATCAAACAAATAAAGTTGTATATTACTTACACATTCAAAGTCTCCAAGGCAGAAGCGTAGTAGAAAGTATCCAGTAACAAGTGTGTCCGCATCGTTCAATTTACTGCGTTATGAGCTTAACTTCATGAATTAATGTCGCCAAATAAACTATTAACACTCCACTTTGACTTAAAGACAGCATAAGGTTTCACCTGGTCAAACCTTTGCTAACATTCAACACTACAAAAAAAGTATAAAAACTCTATGATCCGTGCTGATACTGTACAATAAAACACTCATGGTTCTAGTATCGGTATCATATTGGAAGTGAAAAAGTTTTTACACACTGGCTGTTTGATTGTAACGTGAATCTTAGTTGTAGTGTTTATTTCCAAATTTCAAGGTGTAGAAATTGCCACGTAAAATCACCAATGCTAATCAAAAGCATGTATACGGCATGGCCAATGAAAATTAGCATCGAGCTAACGCATTTTGAAAAGTGAAGCCTTACTTTTGAGTGATTTCCTTGAGGCATGCTTGCTTTGTTGGCATGGAAAATGACAACCATACCTAGAGGCAGTCCGCTATGAATGCGCCTGTTTCCCCGCCAAGTGTTTGAGCCAGTACAACAAATGTATTAAAATATGATATCATTCTAACAAAAGGAATTCGGTACCTATCCCTACTCACACACTAAAGATGGTTACCATTCACATTTGAACCGCTACGGTACCAATTCTTGGTGCCTGAAAATTGACATCGGTACTCGACGGTACTTTTGTGTGTGTTAAAAATTTTTTAATTGTTTGATCATTTTATTTTTAATGTAACATTTAAAAATGAGCTGATTGTGATAGAGTGTGATGCCCAGTTGTTATTATTACATTTGAGTCTCATTTGCAATGCAGTTGCACTTCCAAGACATCAGATGGCAGTACTGTTGCTATCTATGCTATGTCGGAGCTTCTTTTTTTTTTGCAACTTACAAAGTGTTTATACTGTAAGTATTGTCTTTATCACACACCAGCTGTTTGATTGTAGCATTCGTCTTAGTTCCAGTTTTCATTACATTTGCAAAGTGTTGAAATCGCCATGTAAAAGCACTAATGCTAATAGTAGCCTGTCTATGGCAAACCCAATGTAAAATAGCATCAAGCGAGCGCATTTTGGAAAATGTTTGAGTGTTTTCTACCAAGCGTACTTGCTTTGTTGGTGTTGAAAATTACGACACTCCTTAGAGGGAGTTCGGCTGATTGTTTAGTCTGCAACCGGACGTGTCGTCACATGCAACGAAAGTATCGAAATATGGCACAGTTTGATTTTATGTGAATCCATACCCAGAATTCGGTAGTCATCCCCTATCACCAACATATTCTACCCACCATCACGTGACTTTAAATGGCTCTGGCTGTTTTGGGGTAAAATCTTCACAGTGGATTTAAAGTTAATTTGCTTGTCTGTGTTTTTATATGTGCACATTCCACCATTTTTGGTCAGAAAAGTGGCTTCTTCTTTTGCTTGTGATAGTGAACAAAAGGCCTTTTGCTCCGTCACGGGAGAGTGTGCACAGACGGTTGGTCACGGCGGAGGAAACAATGCGAGCCAAGAGTGGATTTGAAGTTGTAGAAGCTGGGAGTAGATTTGAGGTGAAAGCGATGAGGTCTTGCTTCGTTCAAGCAGCGGCCAGGAGAGGAAAAGAAGCAGGATGGTATTTATGAATGGCCTCAGGTCTGCTATGAGAGGGGGCGGGGGATGGGGGGACTCTATCCCTTGTGAGCGATGTCACTCGGGTTCAGGTGCGCCACGTTTGAGGGGGCGTCGCTGATTCATCCGCTGTCAGGCGGCGCTGTTGGCTGCTTTGGGAATCTAATCTGGGAGGGATTGAGCGTGTCACCGGTGATAACGTACACCCCTGCCTGAGAGCCTGGAGATCATATCGATAATGTAGCATTTATCAGGCCGCCTCCAAGAAACAGAAATTGGACAGCGCTGCCTCTTTTTTTTACCCCTCCTCCTCCGCCTTTCTAGGTGATTCAATTCCCGTTTGCAGACTTTTCCCTGAGATTGAATGTAATTCTCACTGAGTAGTTTGTTTCTGTTTCACTCAATGCAGCTTTCTTTGTGTCGCCTGTAAACAAGCACCATGTATTCCCGGAGACACCCTGCATGACTGGAGTACATCTCTCAGCAGGACTGTGCAGGTTGTGAGACTAAGGTTCTACAAAGTACCGCACTACTAATTAATTTAAAAAAGGTACCGTATTTTCCGGACTATAAGGCACACTTAAAATCTTTTTTTTTTCTTCTCAAAACTCAACAGTGCGCCTTATAACCCGGTGCGACTTATGTAAGGAATACTTTTGATTGAGCTTACCCACCTCGAAGCAATTTTATTTGGTACATGGTGTAATGATAAGTGTGACCAGTAGATGGCAGTCACACATAAGAGATAAGTGTAGGCTGCACCGTTTGATGTGCTTCAACATACGAGTATTATTATGGTGTGTGTATAAGGTAAGACATATTATGTGGCGTTTTGTTTCGCAATATTATGCAAAAGCAACTTTTCTTACCTTCTAGTACCTGCTGATCTGTATTTGGGATCTGCATAAATCCTGAAAAATCGCGCGCTTCCACCTTTGTAGTCCGTGCCGAAGCCATAGTCGATAAGCTTCTTATTTTTCTCTATCTTCTTGTTATGGGACATTCATCCTCCGCTGTTGCCATTTCTAATATAAAGTAGTGTAAAGTTCTTACTTATATCTGTCAGTAAACTCGCAATGAAAGTGCTAAAACATACCGGTGTAGTGAGTTTACATTGTTGACCCAAGGAACTTTAGTTAGTAGAGAGTTCCGGTCGGACGGTTTTTCATGGGACACATTGTTGTTTCCGGATGAGGAGATGCTGCTCCGTTATTGATTTAAGTAAAGTTTGAATGTCATTAAAACAGTTAGCTCCATCTTTTGACACTTCTTCCACCGCGTCCTTGCACACTACACCGCTACAACAAAGATGACGGTGAGAAGACGCTGGCAAAGGTGAGCCACGTAAATAAGACCGCCCACAAAACGGCGCATCCTGAAGCAACTGTTATAAAGCGGCTCGAAAATTATCTGTAAAACATAATCTATGCAACATTTTGACCAAAGAACCACCATTACATGTTATGTAGACCACAAGGAAGTTTTTTAAATTTAGAAAAAAACAATAATATGACTACTTTAATGCACCCTATAATCCAGTGCGCCTTATATATGAAAAAAGATTTAAAAAATAGACCATTCATTGGTAGTGCGCCTTGAAATCAGGTGCGCCATATTGTCCGGAAAATACGGTACTATACTGCCTTTGAAAAATATCGGTACTTTTTTTTTACATGGACATGACAAACGGTAGAAAATGGATGGATGGATGACTGCACGCCTCATTGCTGGTAATATTAGTCAACACACACACACACAGAGCACTTACAAGCGGAAACAGTGTGGAGAAAGAAGAGGGGAAAATGGCTTAAAAACTAACCATAAAAGTGTAGCTGGAAACACTGAAGCGCCGCTCTGCAAGCAGAGCTTTAAAACACAGCTGGCTAACGTCCCTCCACAGTGTTTTAACTACTTCCAAATCACTAATCCTCTACGTTTCTTACAAGTATCATCCCTGCAGGACGGGGGATAGCTAAACGTGCTTCACTACACACCGTAGGAGGATACAATAGCTAACCGCTAACAGCAAGCTAGGTGTCCCTGATCGTAAACAAAAGGGTGGATCTATACAAATATTGACTGTAACGATACCAAGTACAAGAGACGTGTATAGTCGATACAATGATTACATTAATATTTTTTACTATCATAAAGTGTTTTGTGATTTTTTTTAAAATGTTTATAAACTAAGGAATACATCCCTGGACACGAGGACTTTATGACCAATGTATGATTCTGTAACTCCTTGGTATGGATTGATTGATACCCAAATTTGTAGTATCAGCCAAAACTTATGTAAAGCATCCAAACAACAGAAGAATAAATGATTATTACATTTTAACATATAGATAGAACATGTTAAAATATTAACAGTAAATGAACAAGTAGATTAATGATCCATTTTCTACCGCTTGTCCCTCATAATTTTGACCAAGCAAATGGGTTACCAAGACATGCAGTAACAACTGCATATGTCTTGGTAACCTAATTGCTCACTTACTACTAAAAGAGAAGTTGTCTGGTATGTTTACGATCTTATATCATGCATCAATTTTTCTTTGATTGCAATAAGAAACGTATATATTAGGAGTGTAACGGTATTGTACATAACGCAGTATAGCGGTTTTCGAAGACTTTAAAATAATGTACCAAACAAAAACTTGGTGAGTGAAGTTTTTTTCTGGCACTTTGGCGTCTGAAAAAAACGACATTTCCTAGAATCCTCTGTGCAGCAAACGCGGTAAGCAGGAAGTGAAGTGTTTGTCGTAGATAAGACGAATTGTTTTTTTGGGAGATTTCCCAAAAATGTCATCAAAATCTGTCCATAACTTTTGGAGTTATGTTGCTAACAAACAAACAAACCCTGGCGAATAAAGTCTACGTTCTGCAAAGCAAAGCACTTTTGTCTCGAGCGTTTCCAAGGCGACACAGAGCCAGCCGGTCACGTCGCAAGGCACGGAGGGAAATCTCAAAAAAAACAACTACATCACGGTAAACTGAAAAGCTATTTGATAAACCCTCAATCCATCCATTCGTTTCCTACCACTTGTCTCTCTCAATGTCGCGGGGGGCTGGAGCCTATCCCAGCTGCACCTTGGACAAGTCGCCTCCTCATAAACCATCACCCAGAAAATATAAGTAAAAAGTGAAATTGTTAGTTAACTTTCTGAGAAACAGAATTTTCCAAACTGATATAAAAAAATGTCCACTGTGGAGGACGCTGCCTGTCAGAAAGTCAAAGTTGAAAGTGAACATTATTGTTTTACACGGGATGTTTACGTTATGTAATATTTTCATATTTGCTTGAAACAGTGGATGTTCCTGCACGATTAGAACAATTTAGAATGATGTTTGTGTTCGATTACAGTAAGTGTGTTTAACTTTATTTTGCGCACTGTAACATTTTTAAGTATTTTTGTTTTTGGAGATACACCACAATAATATCATATTGTGACATTTTAATGTCCCTACTATGTTTAATGTATGGTAACATTTTCTGTTCAAATCAAGCCACTAATGACTCTGTTAGTGGTCCCTTTTATTTTGACAAGTATGGAAATGAATGTTGTTCCTGCCACACCATGTGAGACTGGGTCTCCTCACGGGGGTCTGCTGACCTGCTGGGCGTCCCTCTGCTGAGATTTATTAGCAGCAGAGGGCCTGTGGGCTCACTAAAGATAAGAGGACCAGAGACCCCATGAGGTCCTGATGGCCGCCATGATTTCACGTCCTGCTGGCTGACCTTGGCTTGTGAAGGTCTTCGCCGGGCCGAGCCTCTTTCACATCCAATTGAAACAAAACGCTCGTGTTGTTTCCTCCACTTTTTATTCCTGCTTGATTCGGGGGCCCTCGCTCCTTGGCCGCCTTATCTGCGCCGCACAGGCCTTCATTTGCAAGCGAACGCCAAAGGGGGGGAGGAATATGTGAAGTGCGGTAAATAAATAAAGCAGGCAGACATCTTGTCCTGTCTCCGAGGGAAATTGGAAGGATTAGTTCCAAACCAGCGACAATGAAAGGAGCGGCGAAACAAGAAGACGGGCGCGGGAGCGGGCCCTCGGGCGCCGACCGCGTCCTCCGTCTTTGTCTCGTCCTCATTGCCTATTCTGTCCACCTAATGAAGACGCCGACGTGACGGCAACCTTTGAGCCGGTTTTTTGTGCGGCGGCTGGCGTTGTGGCCGCCGGAGGAAACTGCTGAGGGCGTTGCGGACATGAAAGCGTTGACTTGAGGGCTGCGGCGTCTAACAAGCTGCCATGAACGTCCGTCAAGCCTCCATCAATGACTGTCTTCTCTCTGTGCAGCTACGGCAGAGTCTATGCAACAGCCGACCCCTACCACCACACCATCGGCCCCGCCGCCGCGTACAGCGTGGGAACCATGGTAAGTCTGAGCCGCCGCCCCCCCCCCCCTCTCCACACACACACACACCATATTCATCAGACCGTGTCAAAGAAGTGCACGTCACCTCCTCACTGACACTCTCACATCCTTCTACACTTCACGTCCACTCGTTAGCCCTCAGCTGACAAGAGCAGTGGCGTCGCTCCCTGCTGGCCATGAGGGACTTTACACACCTGGACGTAACGAACGCTCCTTTGACACAGTCTGTGGACGATGACGCAAGATGCGAGAATAAAGACCGGAGACAAATGAAGTCGCCGGGCTTTGTTCAAAACAGGGGTGTCCAAAGTGCGGCCTGGGGGTCGTTTTCTGGCCCACAGCTCGTTTTTGTGGCATAATTCAACACAATAATTCATTAATAATGAGATATGTTAATAGTATCAATTCCATACTGTAAGCCTCTTTTTTTTCTTATAGAAACAGTGCAACGAATTTATGATTTTTTCTTTGCTGAGGGCCAAAAAGCAAATAGTTTGCATTAAACACATGCAAATACCATACTTGCCAACCCTCCCGATTTTCCCGGGAGACTCCCGAATTACAGTGCCCCTCCCGAAAATCTCCCGGGGCAACCATTCTCCCGATATCCACCAGGACAACAATATTGGGGGCGTGCCTTAAAGGCACTGCCTTTAGCGTCCTCTCTCACCTGGAAAAGAGACTATTATATATGTCTCCGTTATCCATAGGTTTATCTATAACCCATAAAGTAGGCAGGCACGGAGCTATTTCTCAGCATGTGTTTATTCCAGCCGGCACGTTAATACACTGACACACAACATCCGGATTCCCATCATGCATTGCTTCAAAACTACGGCAAGTAGTAATGTCCAAAAACATAACAGAGATGAAGCAGAAGAACGAAGAAGAGACATGGCGACGACGAGTAAGAAGAAGAAGTACACTTGCAAGTTCCAAAATGATTAGAAACAATAATTTCAGTTCATCCAGGACAGCTAGAAGGGGAAGGGGTATGCTGCCTGCACCTTTTGTAGATCAGACTTCTCCATTGAACACGGTGGCCGAACGGATATACTCATTCATGAACGGATTATTTATATATATATATATATATATATATATATATATATATATATATATATATATATATATATATATATATATATATATATATATATATATATATATATATATATATATATATATATAAATATATACACCCCCAGTGTTTCCCACACATTCATTTATTTGTGGCGGCCCGCCACGAAAGAATTACGTCCGCCACAAATAGATATTTTTATTTATTTTTTTTTTTTTTTGTCCTGTCTAGCTTCTCAGGCAAATCATATAGTTGATGTAGATGCCCATATAGGCTGTTCAGATTTACTTTACAAAAGAGAAGTGTAGGATACTTCTCTTGTTGCCTTATTTGTATTTGACCACTACAGTTTTCTGTTTATTTGTTACTGACTGTGGCAGGACACCTCTGCCTCTGTTTCACTTTATGTTGCTGGTAAATAATATGGTTGTAGTAGTAGGCTAAAGTTAAATTATTTAGTATGCACTAATTAAAGGGGCAGAGCTTTAAGAGACATTTTAGCTTTTATATTTTATAAGATATATTTTTTGTAAGAACCACAATTAATAAATATATTTCAGTGAATAACTTATTGTTCAAATCTGTATATAAATATGTACATAAAGTGTTGTAATTATATTGTAAAATGGATGGATGGATGGATGGATGGACGTTTAAAACAAAACTGTTATTATTAATTAGTAAGTATAAATTTTTTGAGCCTTTTTAGAGAAAATCATATCATTGTAGTAAATTATGCAAATTACTATTGATGTCATGGTGACCACGCCCATAGCCACGCCCCCACCGCCACAGGTATCTTGGCAGTTTATGGGAAACACTGACCCCCCCGCTTCATTACATTACATTACGATAGCACGTACAAATATGCATGAAAACACTCATACAGACATCACACATGGGACAGTTTAGTAAGTGTGATTTGTTTTAGTTATTGTAAAACTTACAAACCTTGCTAGGGGTGATGAATGAAGAATCCTTTCGAGCAGAAACGCTGTAGACAGTTTTACTTTCAGTTCAAGCCATCAAAACAGAAAGTAAATTTTCAACCCACAACACCTGCATTGAGTGAATTTGTCCAAAAAAAGGCGCCGTAGCACAAACAATAACACACTTTTTCAGTGTTTTTGGAAACTATATGTTCAATACAAAATGTTATGGCTGTTAGCAAAGAAAAATCTATAAATTAGCCGCACTGTTTTATAAGCTGCAAGTTGCAAAGCGGAGGGAAAGAGTAGCAGCTTATTGTCCCAAAAATACGGTATAATTTGCTAACTAATAATTTTTTTGCAGGTGACTTTTTTAACCCCTCAGATGATTATTATGAAACACCAGGACAGTAGTGGCACTGATACTAATTAGCTTTGTCAGCGTCAACACAAAGCGAGTTCAGCATATATTGACCTCCATGCACTGCATCCGGGTCGGTTTTTTCACCTCATCCCTCACTTAATGCGTGAGTGAAGAATGCACTCCGAAAGAGATGGTGCAGTATTATCTGCTCACAGAAGCTACCTGGTGGTTGTTTGAGCACACTGCAGCTAGTAATGGATTGTCCCACTCCTTAATGCTTCAGTCACACGCAGGATTCTCACAAGCATGAAACAAAAATACAAGCTGATGTATCAACATGGCCACCATGTTTCTGGCTGCAAAGAGCTTGGACACCCCTGATTGAAAACTTTGCTCACACATGTGCTGCACGCAACATGACGCATCTGGGCGACGCTGGGAGCGCCATCATGCTATATCTCCCGAACCGCCGCACTCGCGCCATCCTTGTGTTTTTTTGTTTTTTTTTCCTTTTTCTTCCTCAACCATTCAGAAGGTGCAGGGATGACGCCCAAGTGTTAATGTCTGTTTTTAGCTAGCGTTTGCAGCGACTGTAACATCAAAGATGAAAAGTCCAAAGCAGCCGATATTCCCTTTAAAACCTGAGACTTGTCCGCGGCGAAGCGAGACCGGAGCGCATCAAACGCATGCTGCGGCGTGCCGTGGGACATAAAAGAGAGAGGGGGTTTGGGGGGAGGGGGGGACTGCCTCGCCCTTCTGCCCACCAGCTTGATCGGAGGCGTGCTCTCTGCTTGACAATCCACTCGAACATGCGTGCAAGTTTACCAATGCGACATAAAAAGCCGTACAGTTCCACGGTGCAGCTGCTAGCTAAAAGCTTTCATTAATTAAGACATTTTTTTTTCCTCTTCATTGACTTAATTAAAAATGTGCTTGAATGTTTTTTTTGTTTTTTTTATAATCTCTCTTCTTTCTCCTACAAATTTCCTTCCACGTCTCTTGGCTTTAATCGTCCTCTTGATGAAAGTCGATTTGGCCCACTAAAAAAATATCGCACCTGTGTGTCGGGAACGCGGGGAGATAGCGCATGTGAGCGTGCATGTGCGTAACGACGGTCCCGCTGTCCGTCAATGTGACGAGTCGGGCTGTTAATCCTTTAATCATACGTGATGATTGCTTTTTTTTAGCATATAAAAGCTGTGCAGTATTAATAATAATAATAATAATGAGTTCCTCCGAGGTTGCACATTCTCATGTTCTCTGTGCACGCTGATAAAAGTTTCACACGAGCGAGGGGCCCTGCCCAAATTAGGCAAAACGAGCCTTTGAAGACATTTGCGAGCTTTCCCAGTTTGGATTCCTAATTGTGGAAAAACCTGTGTGTGTGCGTGTCCTAGATATTGCAGGGAAGCATGGTGCGGAGCCTAACTAAGGGCTAAGAACCCGCGGCGCTCCTGCAAGGTGCCGGCACTTCCCACATGAAAGGCGGTCGCTATTAGAACCTCCGCTCCGATCTCTCCTTCCGTCCCAATTTCACCTCCAGCCACAAACTGCAAAAATTCATATTCATATTTGATTCCGCACCCTAATTCATTCGCCAGAGTTCAGCATGTTTTGATCTAGAGTCTTTTACAGACCATAGGGCGCAGCGGATTATAAGGCCCATTAAAGCGGTTATATTATCATTTCTTTCTCCATGTAAAACCATTCCTTGTGGTCTACATAACACGTAACGGCCCTACTTTAGAAGTTCTGGACGAGCGCGCTGATTGGTGCACAAGCACGGCACACGTCCCCTTCTTCGGTTCCAACAGGTGTAGAGCACGGTCCAAATCCAAGCAGGCACCAATGCAGTCAAAACCCACAGCACACGTGATAACCCGCCATTACATTTAGATAGAAACATGTCATTAATGTCTTCATTTACTCCTCTGCAGGGTAATTCAGCCTAATGACAGGTGCATGGTAGAAATAGTTACAACTCCAAATAAAACTGGACCCTAGTGTGAGTCCTATAGATGTACTGTACACTAAGTACTATATTTTCCGGAATATAGATACAAGCCGCAGCCACTAAATTTCTATGTAGAAGCCGCACCGGACTATAAGTCGCAGATATATATGTTGCAAAAAAACTTATTTATACAGAAATATTTTGTAAATGTTTATTTACATACCTTAATTGTTTCCAAACGGTGCCTGATCAAACAAAACAGAAGACCGACTAGCTGCGCAAGCTAGCTCTCCAATCAGCTAAACAGACTCAATAAGTCCACGGTGACGTTTTGGTGAATTTACGAAACTGAAACAATACAAAAAGACTGCCATTGTAAGTTAATAGTACTAACACAGACACTCGTAAATATGTTAGCATTTTAGCTAATGCTGACGACACTAGCTTCATTACATTACGATAGCACGTACAAATATTCATGAAAACTCTCCTACAGACATCACACATGGGACGGTTTAGTCAGTATGAATTGTTTTAGTAGTTTTGTAAAACTTACAATGAAGAATCCATTAGAGTAAAAATATTATGGACGGCTAGAAAAGAGAACGTCACTTCTACTTCCGGTTAAAAGCTTTAAACAGCAGGAAACACTGTAGGCATTCACCCAGCTGCACCTGCAGTGAGCGAACTCTCCCAAAAGATGGCACAATAGCACAAACAATAACACACCATTTAAGTGTCTTTGAATATTTTTAATAAAAACTATTTGCTTTATGGCCTTCAGCAAATCCATAAACTAGCCGCACCGTTTTATAAGTCGCAGGGTTCAAAGCGTATGAAAAAAGTAGCAGCTTATAGTTCGGAATTTACGGTAGTTAGGACATGCCCTTAGAGCTGGGTGCCTACGGCGAGCCTAAGATAGGGTGGGGCAAAGTGCCAATAGGGTGGGGGTGTGAATCTTTGGGCACCTAACAATTTGATTCGATTCCTGGGGTGAGGATTCGATTCTCGATTCTAACTGATTCTTGCAATGTATTATTTGGTAAAATAATGATATCAGACTTTTTCATAACAGTGTGCAGGTTGGAAAAGCTCTTTCTGGTTGATGCAAATTAATTTTTATAAAAACTATTTTAAAAAATTTAAATCGAGTTTTGAAAATTATGAATTAATTTAGCATAGGGTGAATAAGAATCGCTACGTCAGGGTATCTGATCGTAACAAGAACGACAGAACATTAGGCTGCTCACGGTTGAAACATTTTCCGGATGCTTAAAACAGGGACACTTGTATCGGTAAAAAACATATGTTTATATTTAAAAAATGAAACGTGCATTAATTGCACATCACATTGACAAATTGAACCACATGAAAATGGATTGAGGAATAAGTGAGGATTTATTTGGAATGTACATCACGTTGTTAAAGTGCCCCCCCACTAAGATGGCCGCCGTGTAGGCAAGTTGCTTAGCATGACTTTTTACAGCGCGCCGTCGGTTCTAGCTAGTGTACAGTATTTTCCGGATCATAAGGCGCACTGGCGATGAGCGGGTCTTTTCAGGTCTATTTTCATACAAAAGGTGTACTGGATTATAAGGCTGATGATTGAAAGACTTCCTTGTGGTCTACATAACATGTAATGGTGGTTCTTTGGTCAAAATGTTGCATAGATTATGTTTTACTGATCATCTTCAAGCTGCTTTTTGACCGTCTCTTAAGGATGCGGCATTTTGTCTTATTTACGTGGCTCACCTTAGACAGCATCTTCTCCCCGCCATCTTTGTTGTAGCGGTGTAGCGTGAAAGGACGGGAGTTTAAGAAGTTTTAAAAGATGGAGCTAACTGTTTTAATGACATTCAGACTTTACTTAAATCAATAACAGAGCAGCATCTCCTCATCCGTGGCTCACTAGTGCAACAACAAGGCCGGAAATGTGTCCCGTGAAAAACCGTCCGACTGGAACTCTCTATTAACTAAAGTTCCGTGGGTGAATAATGTAAAGCCACTACACTGGTAGTTTTTAGCACTTTCATAGCGAGATATAAGTTAGAAGTGTACGCTACTTTGTATTAGAAATGGCAACAGCAGAGGGTGAATGCCCCACAACAAGAAGATAGACAAAAAGAAGAAGCTAATCGACTACACGCGCACATTTTCAGGACTTATGCAGATCTCAAATACACATCAGCAGGTACCAATAGGTACCAATAGATAAGAAAAGTTGTTTTTGCATAATATTGCAAAACAAAATGGCAGATAATGTCTCCTAATAGGTGCCATTTTGAGGTCCTTATACACACACCATAATAATACCCGTATGTTGAAGCACAGTACGTCTGACTATGGTAGCCGTAATGCTCCAACAATCCATCAAGTGGTGTGGCTTCATAGCTTACTAAAGTTGTACTAAAACATTTTTATAGATTTTTGAGCGCCGTGTGTAATGTTCTATATTCTCAATGAAACATCAAAGTTTTGGTGTTTTTTACTGGCGTCATCTTGCAGTCCACAAGTATCTTATGTGTGACTGCCATCTACTGGTCACACTTATCATTACACCATGTACCAAATAAAAATTATTACAGGTCGGTAAGCACAACCAGAATTATTCCGTACCGCGTTATAAGGCGCACTGTCCATTTTTGAGAAAATGAAAGGATTTGAAGTGTGCCTTATAGTGCGAAAACTATGGTATGTCTATGGTACGTAGGACCTTTTAGAGCCCGCCTCCTGACACACACGTCGCGTTTGCAGTCAAATCGATCCGCTCAGAGTGAGCGTGGTCACCGGAAGGAAGTTTGTGGACAAAGGCAAGAGAGAAAAAAAAGAGACGATTACTCACCTGATTACTGATTGGTACTTTTTCATCTTTGATGTTGCAGGCTAGCCTTTACAGAGGAGGGTACAGTCGCTTCACTCCCTACTAAAAGAACGAAAGCAAAGACCGAGACGTTACAGCCACAAATAAACAAAAACTCTACTTAAAAAGACTAAAACCAGTGTTTCCACGGTGGGGGGATAAAAATGAATAAAAGCTTCCAGTCCCGCCCACAAGCTGATTTTTCTACAACCACCTTTTTATTGGCGTCACCGAGTCCCTGCACATGACCGACGTACACGGCGCCGCCAATAGCGCCCCCCCCCCGGCCACCTGCTGCATGCGTGATGCACGCTGAAGTGCGCACGGAGCTAGACCCCGCCGCCCGACTCACGTGGCGAGGCACCAAGGCACGAGGAGGAAGTCGCCCACTTCCGTCTTTGATTGCGTCACTCGCGCTTCGGTGCGTCTGAGCTGATGTGCGGCGGCGGTCCACGTCTCCGTGTTTTTATTTTCAATGTGATGGAGTCTTGTTGCTTTGTATTATGGGATGGGAGTGCAGCATGCGGCACAAAGGCTCACAAACGTCATATTCCTGCTTAGTTGCTTGCTACTAACGCTATTGTACCAGGGTCCATACGCAACGATTCTGCACTTGCATGTTGGGGGAGAAGGAGAAAGAAAGCATTCTATTGTATGAGCAAAGGTTACTGGCAAGAATAAAACATGAAATGTAGCAATTCCCACACACTCATGTACAGCATTTGCACGTTATAATGGGACTGCTTTGCTTGTCTTCTTACCACACCTCGCGCATGATCACGCATTTGTTCATCAAAAAGTGATATAGCGTGTTCCATGAAGACCAACACCGACAACTTCATGTCGTAAGGTTTAAGAATCTGAGATAATTTCTTTGGACACAAATCAAAATGTTGCTTCACTCGTCCAAACGTGAAGTCATTTAGCGCCGCAAACCAGCACCATTGTAGTCTTTCATTTGTGTTTATTATTTATTCCTAAGTAGGGATGGGTACCGTTCTCATTTGATCCGATACGGTACCAATTTTCAGTACCTGTGACTCAATAACCTGTCCTCAATGGTACCACTTTTCGGTACTTTCGTGTGTTAATTGTTAAAAAATAAAATGTTATTTTTGAATGTGACATTGAAAAATTAGCTATTAGATCTTGTATTATTATAACATTTGAGTCTCATTTGCAATGCAGTTGCACTTCCAAGACATTAGATGGCAGTACAGAAAAATGTACTTCCTATGGCAGTACAGAAAAATGTACTTCCTAGTTAGACAACATAACAGCCGATGTTATGTTGTCTAACTAGGAAGTAAATTTTTCCAGGAAGCTGAATGCGATATGTTGCGCCCTACAATGTGTTAATACTGTAAGGATTGTACTTATTACACACCAGCTGTTTGATTGTAACGTGCATCTGAGTTGTAGTTTTCATTACTAAATTTGAATGTGTTCAAAATTGCTAACAGTAGTCTGTCTAAGGTAAATCCAACGAAAGTTAGCATAAGCTAGCGCATTTTGAAAAAGTGGAGTGTCACTTGAGGGTTGAGCGTTTTCTACCAAGCACATTTGCTTTGTTGGTGTTGAAAATTGTGACATGACTGAGAGGAAGTTTAACTTGTTTGATTGTTTACGTGAAACGTTGTTTCGTCTGCAACCGGATGTTACGTCACGTGCAACAAAGGCATCAAAAAATGGCGCCGTTTGATCTTACATGAATCGATACCCGGTAGTGCCATCGGAATTCGTTTAACGCCTATAAAAGTACCGAATTATGTACCCAGCCCTACTCCTGATATGGTGAACACCAAGTTAAAAAATGATTAGTATCCCCCTTGCCCACAGAAGGAGATGAGTTGCATGTGGACTCTGTCGCTGCACGTCGTCACGGCGACGGCGGTCACGCCCTGCGAGAGCTGCAGCATTCAGTCATTGCACATGTCGTCTTACCTCAGGATAAGCCAACAGTCAGCATGGCGTCGCGTCCACACAACCAGCAGCTTTCTTCTTTTCTACAAAGACACACAGAAAGCAAAGTGTACCCTTTACTAACTTACAGTAGCTACCATACATATATATGTATATACAGTATACACACACAGTACTGTCTTCACACAGCATGAAGCCCAAGTACAAACATTCAAAGTTTGCCAGTTTACTTTGTGCACTTGAGGTAACATTAATTCTATAAATAAAATATAAATACAAAAATTAAGGATAGGGCCGCTAAAACATTAATTTTCATATTTTTTTTAGGGGTGTCCCGATACAACTTTTCACTTCCAATACGGATATCGGAGCCTCAAGTATTGGCTGAAACAGATATTGATCCAATACGATACCAGCAGGAATCATACATGCTTGGATTATTTTGTAGAGTGGAATGCTAGAAAAGTTTTGATCAAGTGGAATGAGTCAAACAGAACAATGGTAGGTATGAAAAACACTAACACATTTATTATTAGGCGTCTGCAACAGACTTATGTTGTTTTTAAGTTGAAGTGGGGAGGTAATTATATTTTTGGAGACACCTAGTATTTATGAAGTTAAGCTCATGACGAAGTCATTTTAAAGATGCAGACACGTTTGTTACTGGATACTTTCTAATACGCTTCTGCCTCAGAGACTTTGTATGTGTAAGTAATACGCAACTATAATTATTTGATACGTGTTTATATTGACAAATGAGCTGTTTAATTGTTCAATGATTATTACTAATGTCTACCTTGTGTGCTATCGTGTGCTTAGCTGTTGTGTAGCTGCTCGCTCCAAGTAGCCTATATCCTAGCATGTTTACTTTTCGTAAATGACTTCAGTGAAATAGAATAAGTAGTGTGCTTATTAGAGGACATTTAGAAGTTAGCTGTCTGTCCAGCTTTGCACAAATAAACACTCTGCAAGGCTGCTTGTATCGCACATGATATCACACACAAATAAACACGCCACAGGACCGCTTGTATCGCACACGATATCACACATTTTACATGCAAGCATCATCCCATACTTGCTTTTTTGCTGATATCACAATCAGATCGGGACACCCCTAGTTCTTAGTAATAACATTTCAACTTGTTGTCATTATTCTAAACATGTTTCTCCTTTTTTGTACTTTAAATGACTCTTTATTTAGTTAATCTGTTTAAATTGTGTGAAATAAATCAAAACGCCGTGGGCTGCACTTTGTACTCGGGGATGTATTTTAATGTTGTCTCCAGTCTCAACAGTAAATCCTGTCCACTAACAAACAAAGACGCTCTTATTTTGACAACCTGAAGTGATTTCAGGTTCCTGCAACTCCACTTTATTGAATGGAAATATTTTATAGCTACTACTTCTTCCACAGAGTCAGTAAAGTATTATTTATGCATTATTGGATTTGTAAATCAGATTATAATCAAAACAAAGAATCACTTTACCTCACATCAAACGTGGGTGATTTAAATAACTGGCAACTTGTCACAAGATAAATAAGCAAGGTGAGAATCAAAAACAGCGTAGCAAACATCCCAATGTCAACCTGAAGCTAGAATTTTGTTTGAATGCTTAATATTTGTGCTGCACTTATTTTGTGGTTTTGCCAAAATGTGAAGTATTTATAAGAATATATCATGCAGTGTATTTATGTTAACTACACAAATGTATGTGAGCAATTGAATGAAATGAGGATTGTTGCAAAACAAACATGCTTCTTCCATCCTGATGCCAGTAAAAAAAAATGTACGACAAAGTTCACTTTGACACTTAAAAAAAATGCACCAGAGCACATGTGAGTGTTTATTTATGTTTTTCTGCTCTCAACATGTGTGCCTATTTACTATGGATATGCATTGGTGTGTGTGTGCGTGCGCGCAAACTTTCTTATACTTCACTTTGTGTCCCTGCAATTACATCACCATAAAAATATGTTATTTACCGTAGGGCTGCAACAATTCATTAAATAGCTTCATTTGATAAGAAAAAACGCTTTAATTTACATTATGTAGCTTTGATTAATCTTTTAATCAGAGTCACTAATAAAAATATATCAAATTTGGACCGCATGGACTTTCTGGAACCTTAATTACGCCGATATAGTTTCCACAGGGACGTTGCAATAGAGCGTACATGAGAGCGTTGCTGTGATCTGTGTGGCAGCAAACCATAGAAAATTATTTTTCATTTTATTTTTATTGTTGCGCACGTGTTAAAAGTGCAATTTTAATATTGATGGGCATTTATCTTCATGTGATCTGTGTGGCAGCAAACCATAGAAAATTATTTTTCATTTTATTTTTATTGTTGCGCACGTGTTAAAAGTGCAATTTTAATATTGATGGGCATTTATTTAAATAAAAAAATATTATATATATATATATATATATATATATATATATATATATATATATATATATATATATATATATATATATATATATATATATAGCAAGCAGAAAAATCTCTAAAAAAGTGTGATCTCTAATGGCCGTATAAAAGATTACCACAATTTGGTGAGAATAAAGACTATAAATCCAATATTGTGTTTGGAAACTTGAAATAAATCTAATGTCTTAGATTGGTAACCATGACAACCTCATCGAACCACCTAATGTGCGGATCCAGTTGGCAATAGTTACTGCAATACAATAATTTCTTCGTGGTGGCGCACCACAAAGTGTTCGCCCTGGCTCATAAACACACAACGCACCTGGCCTAGCAGCCAATGAGAAAACGGAGCACGAGTGTTGACAACTTAACAGCTTCATCGCCATATTTAGCGACTAATCAAGTGCTTCTCAATTATTAAGAAAAACACTTCGCCACCACGACTATAAATAGTATAATTTGTCTATAAAATTGTTATAAATACACCTCTGCATAAAAATATTGAAAATAAAAAAAAAGAAATATAGATCAATTTAATTTGTTTGTATCCTTGTTTAATCTATAAACATTTTTTCACCGACTTGAACCATTTGATACAAAAAAATTAGATTAACTCAATTAGTAATCATACATTCAAAGTGTTCAATGGCACAATACACAAAAGACTTAAGCGAACAAAACAACAATGAATAAAACTATTTTTTTATCAACATGAGGGACTTCGGATTAAAGTCTATAATGAGCACGTTTTGCTTCTCCAAGTGACTTTGAAGCCTGATACTGCATGATACTGATAAAGCATGTTCCCCACGAGACCCCTATTTGATAAGGACTGGACTAATTCTTTCAGATACAAATTTAGTGCAGACGTTTGAAGACGCTAACGTGAAAGAGGGTGTCGCAATCTTCTCAGTGGCGCCTTGGGACCCTCCCCCACCTAAAAACACCACTGCTCTCAGTCGCATCGACGCCAAAACAGCGTGAGCAAACTCAACTGTTGTCTCGGCACGCAGCCAGTCCTGTCACGTTCACGGCCTCACAGACAGTTGGAAATCAAAGAGCTCTCACACAACATGTGCAGGTCGCTACAATACATAAAACAAAATCAACAAAAACGAGGAAAGTTTGTAGTTTTAAAATGTGTTTTGCATTGCATGTTTTTTGACTAAAGTCTTGCCAATGAGTCATGGCCAACTGCGTAAATTTGACAATTTCCTGGTTAGGCCCCACCCCCGCCACAAACAGATTTGCGGTGCACGATAGCAGGAAGAGTTACAAAGATACCTCAGCATCACACTCCCAAACAGCAGGGGGCAGCCTTGCATTGACTCACCGCTGCCCCTGGAGGGACTATGCAGTAGCACAGGAGAAGATGGCGCTACATTTCATTTGCACGCTATGTACTGTCAGTCATGTGACTGCAGGGACCAATGAAGTTGCTTCTATTAGCCTGTGCCACTTTGTCTACAGTTCACAAAAAAAAAAAAAATTAAATGTGTTTCAAAGTCAGCTTATGAAGGCTTGGTTGTTAGCATGTACATAACTGCTAGTCTGCGCTGAAGAGGACTTTTTTATTTTGCTTCAAATGACATTTAGTAGGTAAATATTTGTTTGGAATTTTTTCATCTTAATATTATGCAACCAGACCTGAGCTATATTTTTAACATGTTTGTCCTGCATGGTTACGCATCCTTTCCAGAGACCAGCAGTGTCCCCAAGCCCTGATAAGCTGGCACATCCATTTATTAACAAAATAAAAAGATTTGTACAATACACTGAGCAAAATAAAACATGTATACATGTAAATATATATACACAGTCAAACACTATATCTCTAACTGTTTTATATGTATTCCTATATGAAGTGGGTTATTCTCTGTGTCTTTTCAACTGCACCTGTATGTCCTTTAATATACATATATTTATTGTTCTTTTTATTGATCTCATAGGTAAAAAGTACTTTGTTTCCTTCTATGACTATGTCAATATGTGACACATGTTTGGAGTGACAGAATAAAGCAGCAATGAGAACTACTTATGTTTGTCTTTCACGTGTACAAACATTACTTTCTATTGAGATGGCTTGTCTTTTTTTTTACCTTAATATATGAACCTTAAAGGGGAACTGAACTTTTTGGGGGGAATTTCGGATTCTTTCACAATCTTTAAGTCAGATAAGAACACATATGTTTTTCTTTTAAATAAAAGTTAGCAAGAGTCAGCTAACAATGGAGCCAATGGGGGTCGCTCTATTCCGCTTATAAATCGCTCTCTCCATCAATGTTTTACCTGCACAAGTATACAGTATATGTAATGTAGTAATATTCATAATAACATGTAATGTTTACATATTTTGCTCATTTTAAGAATACAGCGGCATACTAATTTCACCGACGCATCACAACGTTCGCTTTTTCCTTCAACAACAACACCACTACTAATCATGGCAGACTTCATGAGAGACTACTGTGGGACACATGATCCAGAAACATATAGTTTTGAGCCTGAATATAAGGAGGATGATCGACAAGTTTTAGAAGCTGTGTGCTAAACAGATCCATCTTTAGTGAAACACTAAGCATCATGTAGCAGTTTTGCTAAGGGCTAAACTAGGAATACAAACTATGAACATAATAAAACAATCACTACCTGTACAATGTTTGCTCTCACTGGGATGTTTATATCTTCTCGTTTAGATGACAAATGAATCGAAATCCTCACGAAGGGTTAAAGTGCCGCAAACAAGCGTCTTTTCGGTCCTTTCTTACCATCTCCGGGTCTAAGTTGGATGTCAAAGTTGACCAACTTCTCGTTTTATTGCCACAACCTTCTATTATCCCTTTGAGAGGCATGATTTATAATCTAGAATTAACTTTCACCAACTCAGAGGTGATGCAGAAGCTCAATATGTCAATATAGCAGCATAAGCTAGCTAGCTCTCTGTGATCACAGTGCCGCTAAAATTAGTTTGTCTCCAGTCTCAACAGTAAATCCTGTCCACTAACAAACGAAGCCGTCAATACTCCATGTAAATGGAGTATTGATGGCAGTTTTTGGATGTTTTTAGAGGGCTTTATGGGCACAATTGTTAGCCACCTCCTATTTGTCGTATTTTACGAAAAACATTTGTGTTCTTGTCTTACATAAGGATTGTGAATGATGGGCAAATAAATAAAAAAATGCAGTTCCACTTTAATGGTACTACGTCACAAAATTAGCAACAATATCTTTGTACTGCCTATTGTTTACATACGTCATTACATACGTCATTTTGCTTCAAATGTCGACTATGTCAGTGTTTCTTAACCATTGTTGGACCGCAAGCGCCCCCTAGAGGGCCGCCAAAAAATTTCTCTCAGCCGTGGTCCGTATAGGCCACAGCAGTACCCAGTTGTAATACACTTTTCCACCACTTGTGGCAGTAATGACTATATCAAGCAAACAGAATAAGTCTGTAGCTAAAGTCATCGAGAACTTTCTTAAGCGCAAAAATTATGACTAAAGTTTAAAGTTTGTTTAAAGTTTATTTATGAGTCTCTTCTATGTATATTTGGTTAGTACTTATTTTTCTAATCAGCCTGACCTAAGCCTAAGGTTTATGTGTGTAAATGTAGCTATGCTGACAGAATTGTCATTTGCATGTTGGTGAACAGAAGTTTCACCTTTTAGACTTCAGGTTGAGCAGATATGAGCTGGAATAAACGAGGCGGTGGCGCCGACAGCTGCGTGGATGCTGATTGAACGCGCCATTTGCTTGACTGTCTGTCTCTGGGTTGGTAGTTCAGGGGAGGCGGGGCCAGGCACTACAAAGCCGCTCTTAAGTTAAATCTTTCATTTTGATTTAGCAATTCATAGACGAGCGACGCACCGAGACTGCTCGGGATCGCCGCGAATTAGCCGGCATCTGTCGTGACGAGGGTCTCGGGACGCTCGCCTGGCCCCAGACGCCGGCGCCGTCCCTCCCACCTCCGCTTGCGCGCGGCAAGACTTTTCACTTTGCACTCCAAAGTTTGGAAGTCGGTTGGCATGATGACAGAGCGCTCTGATGTTTTGTCCGGGGGGAGCAGTCGCACTCTCCGCGCTTTGCACTTAGACCCGGCGTTCTTTTTAGGGATGTGCGATACCACTGATTGTCTTTTTCGATCCGATACTGAGTAAAATTCAGGATGGTATCAGCGATACCGTTCTGATACTTTGTGCAAACATACAGAATGTGTATGGTCAAATTTAAAAAGTAGAATATTTCAAATGTCGCTGCTCTCGGGGACAATATCAAATCACAGGGTGAAACTAACGATGGTGTTGTTCTGCACTGAATCTTACTTCTATTCAAGTCTGTTGTGTCTACAAACAGCCTTCGATAAAAGAATACAAACATGCACTTGCTGTTTTATAATACTGACTGACTCATTTTAATTGCCAGAAAGTATTCTTGTATAAACAGTTTGCGATGGCTGTTTTATTGCAGTTACTATGTATAATTTAAAGACACCGAGATTATAAATTATTTAGGAAACTAAATATAGCTCGGCTTCTTTTTGCCCATGTAAGATTAGTGTAGTATCACATACTACATACACACACATGCACATATATATATATATATATATATATATATATATATATATATATATATATATATATATATATATATATATATATATATATATATATACACACAATATATATACATATACACACACATATACGTATATATACAAATACACACACGTATATGTATATATACATATACACACACACACAGACATACACAAATATATATATACACACACACACATATATATATATATATGCATACATATATATATATATATAGATTTATATATATATATATATATATATATATATATATATATATATATATATATATATATATGCATGTACAGTATAAGTATATACACACACACTATATATACAAAACCAGTGAAGTTAGCACGTTGTGTAAATGGTAAATAAAAACAGAATACAATGATTTGCAGATCCTTTTCAACTTATATTCAATTGAATAGACTGCAAAGACAAGATATTTAATGTTCGAACTGAGAAACATTTTTTTTTTTTTTGCAAATAATCATTAACTTAGAATTTAATAATTATTAACATGCAAAAAAGTTGGCAAAGGGCATTTTTACCACTTTGTTACATGGCCTTTCCTATTAACAACACTCTGTAAATGTTTGAGAACTGAAGAGACCAATTTTTGAAGCTTTTCAGGTTGAATTCTTTCCCATTCTTGCTTGATGTACAGCTTAAGTTGTTCAACAGTCTGGGGTGTCCGTTGTGGTGTTTTAGGCTTCATAATGTGCCACACATTTTCAATGGGAGACAGGTCTGAACTACAGGCAGGCCAGTCTAGTACCCGCACTCTTTTCCCACTCACACTGCTGTAACACGTGTCTTGGCATTGTCTTGCTGAACGTTGCTTGGATGGCAACATGTGTTGCTCCAAAACCTGTATGTACATTTCAGCATTAATGGCGCCTTCACAGATGTGTAAGTTACCCATGCTTTGGGCACTAATACACCCCCATACCATCACAGATGCTGGCTTTTGAACTTTGCGCCTATAACAATCCGGATGGTTCTTTTCCTCTTTGGTCCGGAGGACACGAAGTCCACAGTTTCCAAAAACAATTTGAAATGTGGACTCGTCAGTCCACAGAACACTTTTCCACTTTGCATCAGTCCATCTTAGATGAGCTCGGGCCCAGCGAAGCCGGCGGTGTTCCTGGGTGTTGTTGATAAATGGCTTTTGCTTTACATAGTAGAGTTTTAACTTGCACTTACAGATGTAGAGACAAACTGTAGTTGCTGAAAGTGGTTTTCTGAAGTGTTCCTGAGCCCATGTGATTATATCCTTTACACACTGATGTCGGTCTTTGATGCAGTACCGCCTGAGGAATCGAAAGTCACGGGCCTTGCCGTTTACGTGCAGTGATTTCTCCAGATTCTCTGAACCTTTTGATGATATTACAGACCTTAGATGGTGAAATCCCTAAATTCCTTGCAATAGCTCATTGAGTAATGTTGTTCTTATACTGTTGGACAATTTGCTCAAGCATTTGTTCACAAAGTGGTGACCCTCGTCCCATCCTTGTGTTTCATGGAAGCTGCTTTTTTACCCAATCATGGCAACCACCTGTTCCCAATTAGTTTTCCCAAGTGTTTGATGAGCATTCCTCAACTTTCTCAGTCTTTTTTGCCACTTGTGCCAGCTTTTTTGAAACATGTTGTAGGCAGCAAATTCCAAATGAGCTAATATTTGCTAAAAATAACAAAAGTTTACCAGTTCGAACGTTAAGTATCTTGTCTTTGCAGTCTATCCAATTGAATATAGGTTGAAAAGGATTTGCAAAACATTGTATTCTGTTTTTATTTACGATTTACACAACGTGCCAACTTCACTGGTTTTGGGTTTTGTATATGTACATATACTGTATATACATACATTTATATACACACATATATGTGTATATATATTTACATATGTATGTATATATATATACATGTATATATATATATACATACATATATGTATATATGTATATACACATTTGTATATATATACACACACACATACATATATATATATATATATATATATATATATATATATATATATATATATATATATATATATATATATATATATATATATATATATATATATATATATATATATATTATTTTCCCCACCAATCACTTTTCATTTAGACAAGATCTCAATGATTTATTTACTTTACATTGTGTTCCTGTTAATGATATACATTATTTGAAATAATTAAGTATCAAAATTATCAATATTTTGATTTGAGAATCGATATTAGAACATAAAGATATTACAGTAGCGGTCCGGACATCATTAGTTCTTATTCCACACATTCCCGCATGTCGATTGGCCAGCTTGCACTTCCTGTGAGAAGAAAACAAAGGCATGGAGCGCAGGTGTGCGGCGTGCCGACTATTCACCGTGTCCTCGCTTGTCTCCTTGTTTGCAGTAAATAGACAAGGAAGCTGTACTCGGTATTGACGGACATCACAGACGAGAGCGACGGCGAGGAGAGCTAGCTTTAAGAGAACAACAACCAGGCTGGCGAGGGAAGACGGGAGGCGTACAAAAGTGGCGGCGGCGGCGGCATCAAAGCAGCCTCAAAAGTTGACAGATGGAGCGAGCCACTTTCCACCAGGGAGCGGCCATCTTTGTGCCAGAAAGACAGCAAGAGGATGAGACGTGTCCCGTTCCGATAAAACATTTTATTTTTCTATACTTTTGTGATTTCCAATGGTACAAAGTGTGTATAAAGGCGTATAAATATATATATGTACAAATGTGTTTTTATGTTTTTGGGAGATGAACAGTCGGCCCTCCATGCTGATGGGGGAGGAGTGAGGAGGAGCTCCGCCTCCTCCCCCCTCCTCCTCCTCAAGGCCCGGCCCCTGTCGCCGGGAGGACGTACAGTCTTTCTATGCTTCCTGGAGTCAAAGGTCAGCCCACTTTCTTCCTTCCTTTTGGCGACGGCGATGCTCCTCCTTTTTTTGCTACCGCCCCAGGATGCTGTCGTGATGTCACTTCCTCTTGGCAGCACACCCCTCCCCCACCCCCTCCCTGCTTTACAGCGACAGGCGAGCCCCGCCCCCAAGGACTCCAAAGTCGGTCGCCATCTTTACTTAGCTCCGCCCCCCCCCCCCACGCCAACAGACTGGTTGTTGGCGCCGTGTACCGGCACGGACTGGGAGGAGCGAAGGGGTCGGGGGGGACTGTTTGGCTGACGTGCGTATTCTACGAGTGTCCATTTGCGTGTTTTTCGAGCTTTTCTTTGTTTCTACAGGAGGAAATGTTTCTACGAGGCGTCGCTGTAAACGTGTTCAAGAAGAATGTTGGTTCAGTTCTTTGAATGTACTTCAGTGTCTCGACTGTATTCTTTGGCTGTACATAAATATATATATAAATATATATATATACATACATATCTATTCTATGGGCTGTGGTGATGTCAGGGAGTAGAGGGGGCGGGCAGAGAAGCCCCCTTTTAGAGTTCAGTCCCCACCCCCCGAACCCTGCCCCGCCCACCTTCCCACTAAATATGCCCGTGCTATTTACTGTACCATGTGATCATGTGTTCTCTGATTGGAAGTGTGACGGTGATTGTGCCCCCCTGGCCCCCCTTCCTCCCTCACGCTCACCTCCTCCATCTATGTGATGTTGGGATTTCAGCGCCCACCCCCCACCCCCACGCCCCCGCCAAAGCGCTCTAATTAGATCCGATTTATCGCTTTACCTGTCCGTCCGACCCATTGTGGGATTTGAACGCGCGGCCTCAGAGCTCTTTGATCAGGAGCCAGCGGGGGTGCGGAGGCATACCGGCCCAGATTTAGGCCGCCCGCCGCTGCCGAGGAAGCGCTTGCTAACGCCAGCCTAGTCCGGCGGTGCACCGGGGCGTAGCGGGGGAGGGGGGAGAACTCGCGGCGCTTTGTTTCTAGACGCTTCCAACGTGGTTTACGCTCCAACCTTCCATCTTTTGATTGACAGCTGGTTCCGGCTTAAAGCAAATGAATCAGGGCTCCTCCTCGTCCTCCTCTTCCCTCGTGCAAGCTTCCTGTGTAGTGCAAAGTCTCTCTTTGTGAAGTTTTAATCGGCCTTGGAGTTCACCGTCGCGCCGTCACATGACTCATCTGGCCTACTTGCAGCTCCGAAGGCCCGCGGCGGCGGGCTGGAGTTTTACTTTGAAGGGAACTTCCTGCGAGGAGGAGAGACTGGCTGGTTGATCCGCTCGTCAGGCAGAGATGAAGAACCACAGTTGGCGTGGTGCGACCGCAGATGATCTATGCACGCGCACGTTCTACGAGACTGTTAGCGACAGATCCAAAATGGACGTTTCCGCCTTGTTTTGTTACACAAACCGACGCTCGCTCCCTTGGCGAGTCTTTCTTCTTTTGCAAATCAAAGAAGCATTCGCATTTGCTAGGCTAGACTAGTTGTTCACGTAGCAGATGTTTGGGATTTTAGCCAGTGTGTAGTAGAGATTGACCAATTATAGGCACCGATATTTGGCATTTTGACGTCGATCGGTATCGGCCTTTTTTTTATTCGGTATCTGCCTTTTTCTTTTACTACAACAGAAATACATCAGCAGATAATATATATACCCATATAATACCATTATTTAGTATTAAATAGGGCTGTCAAACAATTAAAATATGTAATCGCGATTAATCAGTTTTTTATAGTTAACTCAAAATTAATCGCAGTTGTCATTAGTAAGTAGTGGCTCACCAAGTACCACCTCAGAAAACACTTGGCTCTCCAAGTACCACCAGATTGACCAACATTAAAATACAGTGGCATAGTAGGCCTAAGTATTCATTGAAAACAAGGCAGAGGTTTACTGTGACATTACATACAGAGATAGGCTTCAGCGACCCCGAAAGGGAAGAAGCGGTAGGAAATGGATGGATGGATGGATTACATACAGTTTAAATTTATCATATCACTAGATAGAACCCACCAACCAAATTAGAGAATCACTGCCCTGGAGGGATCATTTTCAAGTTTTTTTATGACTGGACAACTAGTTTGAGTTAATGAAATATATATATATATATATATATATATATATATATATATATATATATATATATATATATATATATATATATATATATATATATATATATATATATATATATATATATATATATATATATATATTTAAACATTTTGCTTTTTTAAACAGCTCAATACAAAATTGACATAAACACGCATTTAATGAGAATTTTTTTTAAAAATACCTGCAGTTTGTTGGTGTATCCCCGGCAGATTTTATATATTACAGAATTTGTATTTGTGCTGTAGGAGCACTTGCATTGAGAGGAGGAGCTACACTTCCATGTTTATTAGATACCAGTTTCACGCATTATTAACACAAAATGAGGATCGTTACGCTCATATTTTGATTGTCAAAGAGGTTTGGTAAAGTAATCTGTGATATTTCTACCTGAATAAATACTTCTGATATTCTGTACATGACATGTTGTACAAGTTAATGGTATTCATATCTCTGCATGACAGTGTCTTAACCTTCTCTAATTACTAATAAAATGTAACAATAGTTCTGGTAAACATTCTGTAATTGCGCAGTATTAATCAGAACAGTTATAAAACGATATACAAGTTATTTCCATCTGCAAAAAAAACATGTACAGTATTTAAGTACAAATATCACAGATTACATTAAAAAACATCTTTGACAAAGCATGATTGTAATGTAAAACAATTTTTAATTGTTTTGGTAGTAAGACCGGATGCAAAGCGTAGCGCTATTATTGTGTGATTGGTATATAAAATTGACTTTCGACTTCCTCCCTACCGTCTTTGTTTCTTCTGAGCTTTTATTCCAGTTTACTAAAGCAATTCGAGTAACAATCTACATTTTATGTTATTAATGCACGTAATGTAATGTAAACACGGACGTGAAGCCCCTCCTCTCCATAGCGCGCCAGCAGGCGTTCGCTCCAATGATGTCGTCTCACGGCGATTGAAGATTAAAATCGTCTTGTCTTGTCGGTAGAACGACGTTGTCATGGTTTTGGATCTGAGATTTCCGTCATGTCCCTTTTCTTTGTACATTTCTGATCGCTCAACATTAACTGGACGCCATTACATTTCCTGCGCTACGGAATGGACCAAGGGTCAAAAAGGGCGCATGCAATTATCGCTGTTAAAGGGACTTGTAGTTAACGTGTTATTATCGTTAACAGCCCTAGTATTAAAAAATAATAATTCATGAATTAGGCCTGTGTGACCTGCATGGAAAAGTTCCTTTATTTCACTGCAACAATGACCCGTAACTCTCCCTCCTGCAGTGCTGGTCTGTTTATTTGCGTGGCAATCAGTTTTTGTCCTTCTTTCCTGGCGTCTCCCCGATTCTGTTTTGTTTGTTTTGGCTACTGCGTCGATGGATTAGCTCTGTCCGCAACATTCGGAGCTTGAGCTCATTAAAAAAGCGCCGCGAGTTTCATGTTCCCGTGATTCAATCAAATAACGCGACAGAAAAGATATCTCTGCCAAAAATCCAAACTTTGTGTAAATATCTTGACAAATAGGAGATTATTATATAAGTAAGGAAGAGCCGGCAGCAGCTCACACATTCTCATACTTTCTGTAACAACCAGGAAGAAATTATGTCAACCAGCTTGAAAAATGTCCCAACAGCCCAGAATTGTTTTTATTTAAATGTTCACAATATTTCAAGGTTCCTCATGAGGAAACCTTACAATGTATTAAATCTATAAACTGTTATAAAATGGTATAAAGTTAAATAGATGGTGAGTTATTATGATGTAGAGAAATGCCATATTTTTACCAATTTTTACAAAGAAATTTGCCAAATTTTTGTTTTCCTAAAAAAAATAATGTTAAAAAAACAACTTAAAGCCTTGTCCAGCTGTTTACTGACATGTACTATTCCTGTTTAAATAACGTTTACTGCAAATTAATATTGGCTATCCAAATATTGACTACTAATAATCGGTATTGGCCCTGAAAAAACATATTGGTCGATCTCTAGTGTGTAGTTGGTGTATAAATGTTAGTGTTTTTAGAGAGGGACTTAAAGCTTATTCAAGTAAAAACTAAAGTGACTTCCTTTTAATTTTCTTGTGATTGAAAAAAAGGAGTTTTGTTGCAGAAAATCCAACAAGAACTAATTGTTTGACTACATTCAAAGCTTTCAGTGATTGTGCAGAAGGCACATTTCAAAATTAAGGCGTATAATTCTCTTCATGAGGCTTTGCAGCACATTTCCATTGTAAATAACGACGTGGTTGTTCGTGATCGCCGTTCTTCCACTTTTGTAGCTGCACAAAGAGCTGGTGGCGCTTCACGTGCACAACGCACACTGTGGTTGGCCATCTCTGCCCCCCGCCCCGCCCCCTCAGCTGGGGGAGGCGGCGGCGCCTTCATAGCGGTCAACCAGGTCCAGATCTTCCTGAGCACAAATGAGTCCCCCAACATAGCCGCCCTCCCCACCTGTCAAGTATGTGTGACCCTTTTTGTACTCCTGCTGTTCTGTACATAATGACACCCCCGCCCCCCATCCATCCCTTCAGGAGAAAAAAAAAAAAGTCTTGTAATTTGTTCAAAAACTACAAAATTTATTTATAATGATTTTTTATCTATCTTTATCTGTTTTGTAAATGTTCAAGGTAAATACAGTTTTAAAAAAAGTAAAAAAATGTAATGGCTATATTGAAAGGTTAAAAAAAAATTATGTCTCTAACGTCCCCACCCCTCCTGCCTCCCTACTTTGTGTTTTTGTTTTTTTCTCTTTCTGTATGCTTCTCTTTACGTGCTTCAGATGAAGAGTTCTATTTATTATGACATTAACGTTATTATAATTATGACTAATTATTAATATCATCTTCCTCATTATGACCATGAATAAACTTGTCTACTTCAACCTCAGTGTCTGCGCTTCTTCTGTTCAGGCTGTAAATACCGTCACGCGACATCAGCGTGTCACTTGGATCAGGCGGCGCGGCCCCGCCCAGACCCATTTGTCTTAAGCCCGAGCCGGCCCACAACCACCCCACCCTCCTCGGGGCTTACAAGATGGAGAGCACCTGTCTGGTGCAGCGGCCGGCGTGCCCACAAGTCGAGTAAAGACAAAGTCCGAGTGAACAATCATGCAGGACACAAATGTAAACACCGTATTTTCCGCACTATAGCGCCACACCCACTAAATTTTAGAAGAAAAATATACTTTTGCATATATTAGCCGCACCGGACAATAAGCCGCATATACACTACCGTTCAAAAGTTTGGGGTCACATTGAAATGTCCTTATTTTTGAAGGAAAAGCACTGTACTTTTCAATGAAGATAACTTTAAACTAGTCTTAACTTTAAAGAAATACACTCTATACATTGCTAATGTGGTAAATGACTATTCTAGCTGCAAATGTCTGGTTTTTGGTGCAATATCTACATAGGTGTATAGAGGCCCATTTCCAGCAACTATCACTCCAGTGTTCTAATGGTACAATGTGTTTGCTCATTGGCTCAGAAGGCTAATTGATGATTAGAAAACCCTTGTGCAATCTTGTTCACACATCTGAAAACAGTTTAGCTCGTTACAGAAGCTACAAAACTGACCTTCCTTTGAGCAGATTGAGTTTCTGGAGCATCACATTTGTGAGGTCAATTAAACGCTCAAAATGGCCAGAAAAAGAGAACTTCCATCTGAAACTCGACAGTCTATTCTTGTTCTTAGAAATGAAGGCTATTCCACAAAATTGTTTGGGTGACCCCAAACTTTTGAACGGTAGTGTATATACGTTGTAAAATGAGTTCTTTACAGAGAAAAATATTGTAAATGTTTATTTACATACCTTAATTGTTTCCAAACGGTGTCTATAACACGGCAGTAAAACTGCTGAGCAAACAAAACAGAAGTCTGTTTTAAGTCTACGGTGACGCCTTGGTGGATTTACAAAACTGAAACAGTACAACAAGAATGCCCTTGTAAGTTAATGATACGAACAAAGACACATATTAGTTAATGCTAATGACTAGGGATGCGAATCTTTGGGTGTCCCACGATTCGATTCAATATCGATTCTTGGGGTCACGATTCGATTCAAAATCGATTTTTTTCGATTCAACGCGATTCTCGATTCAAAAACGATATTTTCCCAATTCAAAACGATTCTCTATTCATTCAATACATAGGATTTCAGCAGGATCTACCCCAGTCTGCTGACATGCAAGTAGAGTAGTAGATTTTTGTAAAAAGCTTTTATAATTGTAAAGGACAATGTTTTATCAACTGATTGCAATAATGTACATTTGTTTTAACTATTAAATTAACCAAAAATATGACTTATTTTATCTTTGTGAAAATATTGGACACAGTGTGTTGTCAAGCTTATGAGATGCAATGCAAGTGTAAGCCACTGTGACACTATTGTTCATTTTTTTTATAAATGTCTAATGATAATGTCAATGAGGGATTTTTAATCACTGCTATGTTGAAATTACTAATATTGATACTGTTGTTGATAATATTCATTTTTGTTTCACTACTTTTGGTTTGTTCTGTGTCGTGTTTGTGTCTCCTCTCAATTGCTGTTTATTTCAGTTCTGAGTGTTGCTGGGTCGAGTTTGGTTTTGGAATTGGATTGCATTGTTATGGTATTGCTGTGTATTGTTTTGTTGGATTGATTAATTAAAAAAATAAAAATAATAAAAAATAAATAAATAAATAAAAATCGATATTTTAAAAATGAGAATCGATTCTGAATCGCACAATGTGAGAATCGCGATTCGAATTCGAATCGATTTTTTCCCACACCCCTACTAATGACGCTAGCTTCGTTTCATTACGATAGCACGTACAAATATGCATGAACACACTCCTAAAGACATCACACATGGGGGGGGTGTTTTAGATATATTCTAAAACTTACAAACGTTGTTTGTGTTAGAGCCATTTCGGACATATTTACACACATTCCTTATGTTTAAAGTAAATTTGATTATACAGCAATAGCTTACATGACTGTATATATTTGGTATATTGCTATATTATTGGTATATAGTTTAAAATATTGTCTTTCACTTCCTATCAATGTAGTTGTGCTCTATTAGTTTGCTCTGTTTAGACTGGGTGTCATAAAGTGCCGGTAACTGTCGTGAATTGTCAGCAACTGCCGTAAATGTGACAATGTTTTCTTTTGGAAAGGTCGAACAGGGCATGGTGCAACAGCTTTTTTGACCGTGTTTAAACGTGTTAGACGTATGCAAATTTGACTCAAGACGTGTTTGTGCTAACGTCATCTGTATAATTTTTTGCTATTCTTGTTACCGTTGGTCAGGAAGAAAAGTGAAAACAAACCCTGTCATTTATTTATAGTTTGGATCGGTGTCAGCCTGTTGTTATTGTGGGACGCAGGAACAGCTGATCAAAACAAAACCACGCGTCAGAAACTTTATGCCCTGCCGAGGAAACGGCAAAGGAAGGTTAGTTGCTGTTACAGCTTGGATTGATGAATAGATTATTATTTCAAGCAGAAACGCTATGGACGGTTTTACTTCCACTTCAAGGCATTAAAACAGGAAGTACATTTTCAACCCGCAACACCTGCAGTGAGCAAGCTCAACCAAAAGATGTCGCCACAGCACAAACAATAACACACCTTTTCAATGTCTCTGCTTGAGTTTAATGAAAACTATTGAAAACAAAACATAATGGCCGTTAGCGAAGAAAGAGCCATAAATGAGGGGGTCAAAGCGTAAGAAAAAAGTAACAGCTCATAGTCCGGAATTTACAGCGCTTGAAAAGATATCATCGTATGCTGCTTCTATAGTCAAAATAATCATGATTATTTGTTTTACCAACATTGTCTGTAAACGTCAACAATAAATAGCAAACTGTGTACACTGCATGTGTACTTAGTTGTGCTAATGCTGGCATGGACTACTCTCCTCAACCGTTTGCTTTTATTGTCAATTAATGTAAACAACGATGACAATATTTACCATCTTCTTCTCTCCTTATCCAGGGATATGAGCAGCCTTTGAGACAACAAGAGGAACATTTCTAGCAGCACAAAGTTCTGCCACGCGAACACTGAAATAACGTTTTTAAAACCAAGACTACATTTCCTGCAATTGGGTGGATTTTCTACACTATTTTACTTTTAGTTTTACTCTCATCTACCAACCTCTTTTGGCTGTCGTTTTGACACTTCCATGTCCCATGTAATGTACCATGCAATTTTTACTGGATCATTTACTAACATTATTATCATTGAAAATGCCATGTAAAATTTTATAACATGCATGCAAAGAACTCTGAAAACGTTTCCCATTTGGCAACGTTATCCTGTAGCCACGCCCCTTCGGGTAATATGTTTCCGGTGTTGTGAACTCTGTTTACAAACTGTCACGTGAAAAATATACCTTCTCACTGGCTACTAATAAATAATCTGCAACTACAACTTGTTCAGAAGTAACAGGTAATCATCCAAATATGATTAGCAGCAAAGTGGACAGTCGTCAACGTTGTAGCTCGGAGAGCGAACGGAGGCGACAACATGTAAGCTAGCTACATGGTTAGCTAACTAGCGAGCTTGCTTCGGTGCTGCTGAACATCTCCCTGTCCTGCAACTCATTGCGGCGTTTAGTCAAGAGGAACAGCGACGACATGCAGCTGAAGCAAACAATCAACACATTTTGTTTACATCCTATTTTTATTGATGTCATAGAGCTGGCCCAATAAAACGATATCAATATATATCGGGATAGACATGTCATCGATATCAATATAAAATATATATACCGTATTTTTCGGACTATAAGGCGCACTTAAAATCCTTTCACTTTCTCAAAAATGGACAGTGCGCCTTATAACCTGGTGCGCCTAATGTACGAAATAATTCTGGTTGTGCTTACCGACCTCAAAGAAATTTTATTGGGTATATGGTGTAATGATAAGTGTGACCAGTAGATGGCAGTCACACATAAGAGATACGTGTAGACTGCAATATGACGGCAGTAAACAACACCCAAACGTTAAATGTTCCATTGAAAATAAAGAACATTACACACGGCACTCAAAAATCTGTCAAAATGTTTTAGTATGACTTTGGAGCCGCACCGCTTGATGGATTGTTGGCCCATTACGGCTACCGTAGTCAGAGATACAAGTATTACTGTGGTGTGTGTATAAGGACCGCAAAATGGCACTCATTAGCAGACATATTATCTGCCGTTTTGTTTCACAATATTTTGCGAAACCAACTTTTCTTACCTTTTCGTACCTGCTGATGTTTATTTGCTATCTGCATAAGTCCTGAAAATTTGTGCGGGTCCGCCACTGTAGTCTGTACAGATGCCGTAGTCGGTAAGCTTCTTCTTTTTCACTATCTTCTTGTTATAGAGCATGCACCCTCTGCTGTTGCCATTTCTAATATAAAGTAGTGTAAAGTTCTAACTTATATCTCGCTATGGAAGCGTTAAAAACTACCGGTGTAGTGAGTTTACATAATTCACCCAAGAAACTTTAGTTATTACAGAGTTCCGATCGGACGTTTGTTCACGGGACACATTTCCGGTGTTGTTGCACTAGTGAGCCACTGATGAAAAGATGCTGCTCCGTTGTTGATTGAAGTAAAGTCTGAATGTCATTAAAACAGTTAGCTCCATCATTTGACAATTCTTCCACTCCCTTGCACGCTACACCGATACAACAAAGATGACGGGGAGAAGACGCTGCCGAAGGTGAGCCACGTAGGTAAGACCTCCCACAAAACGGCGCATCCTGAAGCTACTGTCAGAAAGCGGCTTGAAGATGATCTGTAAAACATAATCTATGCAACATTTTCACCAAAGAACCACTAACACATGTTATGTAGACCACAAGGAAGTGTTTTACATTTAGAAAAAAATCATAATATGACCCATTTAATGCGCCTTATAATCCGGTGCACAATAGACTATTCATCGGCAGTGCGCCTTATAATCCGGTGTGCCCTATGGTCCAGAAAATACAGTATATATTTTTGGTCGGAAGAAACCGGAAAGAATGAAGCACGCTGAGCCTGCAGAATAGGAAGTGGTCAGTGAGCAACAGGAGGGACACGCTAAACAGCCAATCATGTAACAGTATCAAATATCATGTTTGGTTGCGTCATCTCGCTGTGCCGCTGTTGCTTTTATGCACGGAGTGAGGAGAGAAACTAGAGATGAGCGCTGCAGAGTAGAAATTGTGGATAAAACAGGAAAAGTTACCACCACAGTATGGCAGAATATACTGTAACAAATGTGCTACTTTAAAACAGTAAGTTGGTCCAATACCACTTAAATAATAATTACTGCATTACATATATTCATGTCCATACTTAAATACGAATAACAGACCAAAATAGATGTTAGACAGATCACGTAACTTCCTGGAAGTAAACCTGCAAGAAATTTTTGTTCTCAGGTTTTTCTCTGTTAACATGTTCACACTGCACTATTTTGTTACACTTTATTAAGCATTTCTTACGTGTTCCTTAATTTTGAACCTTAAAAAAGTTATTAAGTGTTTATTGTGATTTTGACTTTTTTTTTTTTCCTTTCTGCCTTGATAGCTGAGGGCATTATAATCAGAAGAAGGTTACAATTCAAATGAAAATATTAACATAAAACATTTTTTTCTCCTGGTCAATATGTTCCATAGGTCACAAAAAAAAATCAATAATTATCAATATCGGTCAATATAAAAAACTTGTATTGTGATACAGTTTTCAGTCATATCGCCCAGCCCTAATAGAGCAACTCTCATAGGTTCCATTGTAAGCGGACTTTTGATCGCATTTATTTACTACTTAGAATACATTTTAAAAATGTATATATGTCATCATGTATTTAAATATGATTGCTAACGATAGGCAAAATCCATAAAAAAAAGTTCAGTTCCCCTTTAAATGTGTTCATTCCCGGGCGCGGCGCCGCTGCTGCCCACTGCTCCCCAAGGGGATGGGTCAAATGCAGAGGACAAATTTCACCACATCTAGTGTGTGTGTGACAATCATTGGTATCTTTAATCTTTAATCTTTAATTTAGCTACTTTTATGCCTGAACATTTTAAAGCAAAAACAAACAAATACAACTTTAAATGTGCTTGACCATGCATATTTTTGACTACTAACAGGCCATAGTGAGGAACACATATGACTTTTAAGTAAATTGATAAAGACAAATACATGATCTGGGATAGAGTTAAAGCACCACGTGGCAAGGGACTGTACTCTATACCGTGTTAGATACTTGCGTTGCTAGCAAACAATAGCAATTAAAGATAAGACTGTTCGTGTTTTTGGAGATTATACTAATCAACAGTCACTTTTATTGCAAATGTTGAGAAGAAGTGGTTCACAAAGGTTGGCAGTACGCCCTCTAAAGCATCGACACCGGAGTTATTGGCGAGACTTTAATGGCTGCCAGGTTCGTATTATTTAAAGGTGCAGGTCGAACTATGCAAGAAGGTTTGACGCCTGTGTAGATTATACCGCAGAAGCATAAACCAGGCTAAAGAATAGGACAGTGAAAAGTAAAGGAAGAAGTTACAGTGATAAGGTTTTACTTTGAGTTGATCAGTCCTCCACCTCTTGCGGACTGTTTTTCGAGAGAACAACTAAAGGTTAAAGGTTAAAGTGCCAATGATTGTCACACACACACTAGGTGCGGTGAAATTATCCTCTGCATTTGACCCATTCTCACAGGGGAGCAGTGAGCAGCAGCGTTGGCCGCGCCCAGGAATCATTTGGTGATTTAACCCCCAATTCCAACACTTGATGCTGAGTGCCAAGCAGGGTCCCATTTTTATAGTCTTTGGTATGACTTGACCGGGGTTTGAACTCACGACCGACCAATGTCAGGGCGGACACTCTACAGTCTTTTCACACGTAATAAGCTTTTTTTTTCTCTATTTTACTCTTATAGCACAGTGTAAAAATGTTTACTCAAAATAGTAATATAATAATATCATTGCAGCTCAGTTGTTTTTAAACATGTCCTTTATTTTGAAATGAAAAAACCGACAGAATGGTTCCCAAAACTTAAAGAGAAACTGCCCTATTTTGGAATTTTGCTTATCATTCACAATCCTTATGTAAGACAAGTAATGATTTTCTTTTTTTAATACATTCTAATTTGCATAAAATTACAATGGTAACAAGTATGAGTTGGCTTTTACGCCCATAAAACCCTCCCAAAACCACTGACGATACTCCATTTACATGTGGTGACCTGAATATTAAACAAGTATTAGCATTATAATAAACGCTAACGCTGAGGAACTACATTTAGTAATGCCGTAATCACAGAGCGCTAACTAGCTTATGCTGCTAAATTGGCATACTGAGCTGTTGCATCGCCTCTGAGTTGGTGAAAGTTTGTGCTAAATTATGAATAATGCCTATCACTTGTAGATTCGCTAAAAGACAAAGTAATAATAATTTCAAGGGACTGAGATCCTTAGTAAATTGAGATTTAGAACAGTGAAAATTGAAAAAAGCCTTTCAATCTGAGGTGTTAGTTTATGGCACACACTTGATAGTGGAAATAAACAATGTAAATCTCTTTCTGTATTTAAAAAAAAAATCATGATGATAATATTTAGAGTAAATTATTGTTTTAATGTTTTTGTATTTGGTTGTACATTATGAAAATGAAAAATTCTCTTAGTATAATTTTGAGTTGAACAACAAATGTAGCTGTGTGAATAGGGGGGAGATTCTATATTTTGATACTTCCGTCAGCTCCTTCTCATTCATGATTTATTTTAATATTTTGTTGACTGTTTTATTTTTTTGTTTGACTTTTAATGAATGAAATAAAAACAAATGTGGAAATGGAAATGGAAAACTTGTATAGTACAAGATTGTGGCCATTTTTCTTTCTCACTGGCACTCATCGAGGGCGGACGCTCCCCTTTCCTCTTCCTTATCTCTCCTGCTTACTTCTTTGTCTCGTCTTAACTTTTTTGTTGCCTCTTTTTGCACTGCTCTCCAAATCTAAACATTGGAACTATTTAACTGGCCTCAATGAAATTGACAAGATCTTGGGTTTGGGGGAACCTGCTTGTCGTGACGGAGCGGTTGTTGCTGGACACACGACGGACTCTTGGGAGAAGAAGGAGTGACGCGTGCCTGGCGATCCTTTCAGTCGAGGACGTGAAGATATCCACCTATTCGGAATTATGACAACAGGACATCTGCTGATTGGAGTAAGTGTTGCTCTGGTTTGTCAACAAATTGGAAGTTGCTGGCAGTCTTCAAAGTACCCCAAAGCTGCCACAAATGATTGGAGGATGCGGGAAGAACTGTGGACACTCTTGTGATTTGGATCACATCGGACTGTCTGCCCCGCAGGATTAATTTTGAGGATCAGTCATAGACAATTTAGAGTGAAAAGCAAATTTTATTTTCGCTCGCATACAAAAACATTCTAACTTGGATTGTTTCCCTGAAGGACAGTGCGGCGAAACCACAACAAACTCCCTTCTTGTCTCTCATGGACACACACTTGTTGTTGTTGACTTTGGACTGACTATCGGCTGCACAACATTAAGGCCGCGGAACAGAGACACGCGGCAGGCACACACACATGCATCCACAAAAAACATACGCCACACACACATACCCCAACCCCAATCCAACGCCCTTGACGCAAATCCCATAGGGGTGATGGACGGATGGGCAGCGCCGAAGAGCTGGAGCCCGCCACCATGGCTCCCCACTCCCTCCCCTCTGTTGCTAGATATCTCGAGATGTACGTTGTAATATGTATATGTGCTTTGCTATGGAGGTTTTTTTTCCCCTTAGGAGCCCAGTCTAGATTGTATTTTTTTTTTTACTCATCCTTCCCCAGTGTTTACCTTTTTCCCATCTTTTACGTGGCGCCTTGTGGCGACCCATCAGCGTTCCTGTTCTGTAACCCTGTACACTGTTTGTTTGTCTAATCTTGAACGGGTTTGTGCTGAAAACAAAGTTTCGTTGTACTTGTGCAATGACAATAAAGACCTACCTAACTATAAACAGAGAAGTTGGTCAACTTTGTCAACCAATTTAGACACGGAGATGGCGAGAAAGACACGAAAACACGCTAGTTTGCAACAACTTTTTTTTTTTTTTTACCAGCAGAGGATTATGATTATTTCTTTATCTAAACAGGAAGATATAAACATCCCATCAGTTGGCATCACAGTGAGAGCAGACATTGTACAGTAAGTATAGGTGGGACTCTATATCTATACGATTACGATTCAGGAGCTACGATTTGATTAAAAATTGATTATTGATACATCTTTAATTAAAATATATTGATGCAGCTTTAAATGTATTTACGTTTCACTAAATAAGCGTTTATCCCATCCATCCATTTTCTACCGCTTGTCCCTTTCGGGGTCGCGGGGGTCTGCTGGAGCCCATCTCAGCTGCACTCGGGCGGAAGGCGGGGCACACCCCAGACAAGCGTTTATCACTCGCAAATTTAAAAAACAATGCATTAGTAATAAGAAACAGTTAAGTTAATTCCCACATTTATTAAATGAATGAAAATGTGTGCAAAACTGGAAGATGAGTGCCCTAAAATAAAGGAGCTAGTCTGATCTCTTGAGGCAGTAGTCAGCCCAATTTTTTATTTACAATATATACATTGGCCCTAGTGTGTGAATGTTGTCTATCTGTGTTGGCCCTGTGATAAGTTGGCTACTTGTCCAGGGTGTACCCCGCCTTCCGCCCGAATGCAGCTGAGATAGGCTCCAGCACCCCCGCCCCCGAACGGGACAAGCAGTAGAAAATGGATGGATGGAAATCGATTATCTATTATTGACATTTTGTAATCGATTTTAGAATCGTTCATTTTTAAATTGCGATGCATCTAAAATTGTTTATTCCCCCGCACCTCTAACAGTAAGTGAGTGTTTTATTATTCTGGTTAGCAATACTGCTGCTTGCCGGATCTGCTCATCACTCAGCTTCTAAAACTTGTAGATTATCCTCCTTATATTGAGGATCAAAAATAGATATACTCTGGATCATCATTTGTCCCAAAGTAGTCTTTGTTGTCTCTCATGAAGTCTGCCATGATTAGTAGTGCTGTTGTTGAAGGTAAAATCGAACATTGTGATGAGTCTGTGAAATTAATGTGCTACTGTATGCCTAAAATGAGAAAAATATGTGAATAGTACATATTATTATGAATGCGCATGTTACCACATTACATGTATACTTAGAGTGAATATATAAAAAGTTGATAGATATTTTTAGAGCACTATTCAAGCCAAATAGTTCGAATCTCCATTACATGAATTAGCTGACTCTTGCTATCATCTATTTACAAGTCAGAATGCATATAAAAAGAAACATGTATTCTTGTCTCACATAAGGATTGTGAATGATAGAGTAAAGTCCCCAAAAATGCAGTTCACATTTAAAGAGATGCCATTGCACGACCGGGATCGTAAAGTGCCCCAAAGAAACGGCCAAGAACTGAGATTCAGCCCGAGTTCCTGCAGTCCGAAGGCACGTATTAAAGTCCCTGCGGCGGAATGATTGTTAATTTGTTTGTTCACATTTCACCACGGCAACATCGACAAGTCTTCTACTCGTCATGACGTTTCCTTGCAGCAGCGTCTCGAGGTCACATCACCCACTCTAAGGTCGAGAAAAAATGGCATGTTTCAAATATTTCAGCTGAACGCAACAATCTCATTTGCCGTAATGCCCAAAAAAATTTGCGGCAACACCTTGCTGTGACTGCTCTTGACTTTTTACTTGCTATTGAACAAGCGATATAATGGTCGACGGCATAATGATAAATAGCAATAAAATTCCAGACGGTTAATAAAACGGTCTCCTCTATAAATTACCGAAATCCCTATAATTATTATTTCATTTTAGACAACTCCAAATCAGACATGCACACTATCATAACTTGACATATCAAACAAGGCGTACTAACACCATTAATCTTGCTCCAGAGGTATACCCTCTGAGTATACTTACTCAACAGCCATACATGTCACACTAAGGGTGACCGTATAAACAACACCAACACTGTCAGAAATATGTGCCATATGGTGAGACCATACTAAACCACAATGACAAGCACATTTCGGGAGAATATTTGCACCGCAACACAACATAAACACAACAGAACACATTCCCAGAATTCCTTGCAGCACCAACTCTTCCGGGACGCTACAGTCATTTTCCCTCGCTTCCCGCCGTGTTTAAGAGCGCACTGCTGTGTTTAGAGGGAGACAGGTGTGGACAATATTGGAGACACTTGTCCCCAGACTAAAAGTATACAGCGAAGGAGAAAAACTATATGATGTTGCTTTCATTTTGACAATACAGCGTCTATCAGCTGCTGTGACAGTTAATGAGGTGAGGAAACACGCTGTCACTCCTGTTTTTTTTATTGTTGGCCAAACTGTTGTACTGAACCACAGTATTATTTTCTTTCCTGCCTGGAAAGAAAATAATGTTTGCCTTGGTGCCCTTCTAACTTGCCTTAGTGCCCTAAAATATGAGCCCTCCTTTAAGGCAACACTTGCCTTGATCATAATAGGTTAAAATTCGAGGCCTGTGTACTAGCATGTCTGTGAAGCCAAGACACTCTACTGGGGTGGTGTGTTGCAAACATGGCCAACATAGTGAAATAAAATTACAAATGAACAAACGATCCAAAGCACAGGAAGATGCAAGATACGGACACCGTGCATCAACATGAGGAAAGCCGCCATGATGGGTGAGGAGGGGGCGTCAGCTGTGCAGACGCAGGACTCCCCGGTGTCCCTTTGGCAGCAAATAAAATTAACACGGATGATTCATGAGGCAAATTACGAGCGAATCCGACCCAGTTACAACCCAGTTTGCTTGTCAGTTCACTCAAGTATTTATACGACACTAATTAATCTCAGCTGCCGTAAGAAAAGAGCTGAGCAGGGGGTTTGTCTGAGCGCCTACTTCCTGCGCTCAAGCACTGAAAGGGCACGCTTACGCACATTTTTATTCACGCCAACAAGAAGAAAAAGGAGCAGAAGCGGCTGCTAATGCTTATTATCCATTTGTCTGTTTTGACAACTAATTGAAATTGAGCTAATTGGATTAATTGTCACAAGATGAGACCCTCAGAGAGGCAGGGACAGAAGAAGGATGAATTCTTTCAGGCGTTCATCTTTGCTACTTTGCTGGGAGACAGCGACCTCTGCTGGCGCTACGGATGCACGGCAGGATGTTTTCTTCTATGATGTGTGGGCCTGCACTGCTAACGTCAAATTGATCTGGATTGGGACAGGGAAACATTCTAGCTGATGTTTCACTGGCAGCTATTGGGTTATTTCATAAATAAATGTCTAAATGCAGGATAATATAATTGTAAGTTTTTATTATAGCAAAGTGTCCTGCACAAATGTAACAAATACAATTTAAAGGATTCATTTAAACTACCTTGAACACTGAAAAAACTAAATTAATCGACTATTCCTAAAATGTGACTCCATAATGAAATATAATATTTTGAATCCTTCAGAAATAATATATAGTTTACACATTTTTGTTACTCCTATTCTTAGCTATAATTTAGGATTATTTTCTTTGAAAACAAAATTTTCTCTCAAATTCACACTTTAGGGTTTTCACTCAGTTCTGTTACGCGAACACACAGGTGCCAAACTCTAGGCCCGGGGGCCACATTTGTCCCTCCACATAATTTTATGTGGCCCGCGAAAAACCTGGAAAGAGCGGGTGTCAAAAAGACATTTCATCTTCCTTGATCAATGTGTTCCAATTGTTAAAAGTTAAAGTTAAAGTATCAATGTTTGTCACACACACACTAGGTGTGGTGAAATTATTCTCTGCATTTGACCCATCACCCTTGATTACCCCCTGGGAGGTGAGGGGAGCAGTGGGCAGCAGCGGTGGCCGCACCCGGGAATCATTTTTGGTGATTTAACCCCCAATTCCAACCCTTGATGCTGAGTGCCAAGCAAGGAAGTAATGGGTCCCATTTTTATAGTCTTTGGTATGACTCGGCCGGGGTTTGAACTCACAACCTACCGATCTCAGGGCGGACACTCTAACCACTAGGCCACTGAGTGATAGAAACAAACGTAATGCATGAAAAGGCAGTTCTTAACTTGATATTATTTGATACAACAAGCTATTCCAATGTTTTTTATGCCTTTGAAATGTTTGGTTCATGTACCATCCAGATGTAAAGAAATGATGTACTTCATACCTTTGTGCTTTTACTTCTTGTGAGGGTAGAAGGACATGCGGTCGACCAGATGGTTTGAAAAATCCACTTCAGTGATGATGAATATTTAGAATCTTGTGAAAATTATTTCTTCTTAAGAGTGTATGCTCGTCTTCACCAAATGCAAATATTTTTTTAGGATATATTGATTGTATATTCACCTCTAAACCTTTGATATCCACACTGCTTAACAGGAGCTACTGAATTGTTGCCCCCCGTCACTGTACGTCGTCACATGGTTGCAATATTTGGTACAGTTGCTAATTCTATTGCTAAATTGCTAAATACTCACTCCTGTTACTTCCAGTCCTGTTACTCAAGCGAGTTATCTTCGCTTTAGAAACCTTACAAAAAATGAAATAAAGTTGCAGTTCAATATGTGTATTATCAAATTGAGGGCGGAAAAAAGACGTTTATAAAAAGTATGTTTATTTGAGAGTTACAGCCAGCAAATGGCACCGATTGGGTGACAGCCTTTTAATCTGAAATCAGTGTGGGACAAATTCAGACTTTTGACTGGTTGACTTGCAGCAGAGGTGACCAAACTGAGGTAGAGATAGCATAAAAAGTTGAATTTCATTTAAGAAACAGCCTTTGCGTTAAAATTGACAAACAGTATGAAATAGTTTTTGTGTTTAGATTATACCGCAGGTCAATAAAATGTGTGCTGTCAAACAATTGTTTTTTTAATAGTGGAGTGAACTTGCTTTATCCATATCATGCAATAACATGCTTCAAACACCGCTTTGAAAAACGCTGTGCACTACCAAACGTGCTCATTGCTGCACATTGTAGTATTATTTCTAAATTCCTCATTTCGATTGGAAAAAAAAAATCAGCACAAATTGTTTTATTCATATTTGTTTTGTAGGTTTTATATATTGTGCTCCTGGTTTAAAGTTGCTGATCAATTTGAATGTAATTATTATTTATTGAGTTTATTTAATTTTAATTTATAGCATCAAATGGTTTAAGTTGACCAAAAAACATTTGAATAAGGATTACATTTTTCTTACTGTCTTTAAATGGTTTCTAAAAACAATGTTAAGGTATTCTTTGTTGTTAGTTATTATATATTATACAAAATACACATTTATTTTGTTTTCTTAAATGTTAATAAGGATACAGTGTTATGCAGAGGTGTATAACAATTTTATTGACAAATTATACAATTTATAGTCGTGACGGAGAGTGAGAGGGTGCAACATATTTTCTTCTTTCTAAGGGATCGTAAAAGAAAATGATTGAGATGTGCTGATCAATCACACTTGTTAATTTTGATTATTTGCAGGATACACTTCATTGCATAATTTTCAATTAACTTTACATAAAACACCCCAATATTTTGACACAAAAAACAAATGTAATGTCAGAAAGTCATACATTTACTTGAATGCAGGTCATTGATTTGCAAACAATTTGAAATAAAGTCCCGTTGGGCTGTATGTAAAAGTAAAGTTTGCCAGCGAGCACATATTTGAAGTGACCTATGCACTGACCTGGGGCCTCATGTACAGAGAGTTGCGTGGGTTTCCTACAAAAATAGATGTACAATCAAAGCCAGAAAATGACGTTTGTCAGTAAAAAAATCATATGTATGAAAGTGTTCGCACGCACAAATCCAAGCACATTTCTTTGTTGCATCGCAATTTACTTGAAATCGACCGCAGACATGTGCTTGGCGTGGCCCGCCCAGACCACGCCCCCTATACAATGCAAATCATATTGAAAAAAGCCATGTGAGTGAGAGCAGCAGTTGTGTCTTTTACTTGCAATGGAAAACAGCACACAGGCAAAAAAATGGTTGAGCATCAGTAAAACAAGAAAGCGAAGAAGATGGATGTACATCGCCAAAACAAACCAGCGTTGGAAAAGATCATCGCTGCAACTGTCGTCTTTCTTCGCTGCACTGTGTGTGTGTGTGTGTGTGTGTGTGTGTGTGTGTGTGTGTGTGTGTGTGTGTGTGTGTGTGTGTGTGTGTGTGTGTGTTTGTGCAGTTAATTTGTGTAACTTAAAAACAACATGTGTTCATACTAGAGATGTCCGATAATATCGGCCTGCCGATATTATCGGCCGATATATGCGTTAAAATGTAATATCGGAAATTATCGGTATCGGTTTTTTTAGTATCTGTATCGGGGGTTTTTTGGTTTTTTTTTTTTTTTTTTTTAATTAAATCAACATAAAAAACACAAGATACACTTACAATTAGTGCACCAACCCAAAAAAAACTCCCTCCCCCATTCACACTCATTCACACAAAAGGGTTGTTTCTTTCTGTTATTAATATTCTGGTTCCTACATTATATATATCAATACAGTCTGCAAGGGATACAGTCCGTAAGCACACATGATTGTGCGTGCTGCTGGTCCACTAATAGTACTAACCTTTAACAGTTAATTTGACTCATTTTCATTCATTACTAGTTTCTATGTAACTGTTTTTATATTGTTGTACTTTCTTTTTTATTCAAGAAAATGTTTTTAATTTATTTATCTTATTTTACTAATTTTTTTAAAAAGTACCTTATCTTCACCATACCTGGTTGTCCAAATTAGGCATAATAATGTGTTAATTCCACGACTGCATATATCGGTTGATATCGGTATCGGTTGATATCGGTATCGGTAATTAAAGAGTTGGACAATATCGGAATATCTGATATCGGCAAAAAGCCATTATCGGACATCCCTAGTTCATACAGTATGTCTGATAGTCCCAGCAAGCTTAGTTTTGTGAAAATGATTTTTCATTTAAAGGGGAACTGCACTTTTTGGAATTTTGCCTATCGTTCGCAACCATTATGAGACCCGTCTTTTTTTTAGGATTCTAAAGATGATAAAAAATGCTTGGAAAATGCCACTAATGGCAGTCACTGTTGTTGCTTTCAAAGCACTCTAAAAAAACTTAAAAACCCTCCAGCAACATTTTATATACACACTGCAAGTATATATACAATGTAATAACAGACACCTTCATAACATATATGTAATATGTTTTGTATACACACTGCAAGTATATATATATAATGTAGTAACAGACACCTTCATAACAATATGTAATATGTTTTGTATACACACTGCAAGTACAAACCCCGTTTCCATATGAGTTGGGAAATTGTGTTAGATGTAAATATAAACGGAATACAATGATTTGCAAATAATCATTAACTTTAGAATTTAATGCCAGCAACACATCACAAAGAAGTTGGGAAAGGTGGCAATAAATACTGATAAAGTTGAGGAATGCTCATCAAACACTTATTTGGAACATCCCACAGGTGAACAGGCAAATTGGGAACAGGTGGGTGCCATGATTGGGTTTAAAAGTGGATTCCATGAAATGCTCAGTCATTCAAAAACAAGGATGGGGCGAGGGTCACCACTTTGTCAACAAATGCGTGAGCAAATTGTTGAACAGTTTAAGAAAAACCTTTCTCAACCAGCTATTGCAAGGAATTTAGGGATTTCACCATCTACGGTCCATAATATCATCAAAGGGTTCAGAGAATCTGGAGAAATCACTGCACGTAAGCAGCTAAGCCTGTGACCTTCGATCCCTCAGGCTGTACTGCATCAACAAGCGACATCAGTGTGTAAAGGATATCACCACATGGGCTCAGGAACACTTCAGAAACCCACTGTCAGTAACTACAGTTGGTCGCTACATCTGTAAGTGCAAGTTAAAGGCCTACTGAAATGACATTTTTTTATTTAAACGGGGATAGCAGATCCATTCTATGTGTCATACTTGATCATTTCGTGATATTGCCATATTTTCGCTGAAAGGATTTAGTATAGAACAACGACGATAAAGTTCGCAACTTTTGGTCTCTGATAAAAAAAAGCCTTGCCCCTAACGGAAGTAGCGTGACGACACCGGGGGAAGGACTGCTCATATTTTCCTATTGTTTACACCAGCAGCGAGAGAGATTCGGACCGAGAAAGCGACGATTACCCCATTAATTTGAGCGAGGATGAAAGATTCGTGGATGAGGTACGTGAAAGTGAAGGACTAGCGTGCAGTGCAGAACGTATCTTTTTTCGCTCTGACCGTAACTTAGGTACAAGCTGGCTCATTGGATTCCACACTCTCTCCTTTTTCTATTGTGGATCACGGATTTGTATTTTAAACCACCTCGGATACTATATCCTCTTGAAAATGAGAGTCGCGAACGCGAAATGGACATTCACAGTGACTTTTATCTCCACGACAATACATCGGTGACGCACTTTAGCTACTGAGCTAACGTGATAGCATCGGGCTTTACTGCATATAGAAACAAAAGAAATAAGTCCCTGACTGGAAGGATAGCCAGAAGATCAACAATACTACCAAACTCTGGACATGTAACTACACGGTTAATGCTTTCCAGCTTGGCGAAGATTAAACATGCTGTTGCTAACGACGCCATTGAAGCTAACTTAGCAACGGGACCTCACAGAGTTATGATAAAAACATTAGCGCTCCACCTACGCCAGCCAGCCCTCATCTGCTCATCAACACCCGTGCTCACCTGCGTTCCAGCGATCGACGGAAGGACGAAGGACTTCACCTGATCATCCGTGCGGTCGGCGGCTAGCGTCGGCTAGCGTGTCTGCTATCCAAGTAAGTCCTCCTGGTTGTGTTGCTACAGCCAGCCGCTAATACACCGATCCCACCTACAACTTTCTTCTTTGCAGTCTTCATTGTTCATTAAACAAATTGCAAAAGATTCACCAACACAGATGTCCAGAATACTGTGGAATTTTGAGATGAAAACAGAGCTTTTTGTATTGGATTCAATGGGCTCCGAATACTTCCGCTTCAATTGTAGACGTAACGCGCAAACGTCATCATATCGAAACGTTTTCAGCCGGAAGTTTGCCGGGAAATTTAAAATTGCACTTTATAAGTTAACCCGGCCGTATTGGCATGTGTTGCAATGTTAAGAATTCATCATTGATATATAAACTATCAGACTGCGTGGTCGGTAGTAGTGGGTTTCAGTAGGCCTTTAAAACTCTCCTATGCAAGGCGAAAACCGTTTATCAACAACACCCAGAAAAGTCGTTGGCTTCGCTGGGCCTGAGCTCATCTAAGATGGACTGATACACAGTGGAAAAGTGTTCTGTGGTCTGACGAGTCCACATTTCAAATTGTTTTTGGAAACTGTGGACGTCGTTGTTATAGGCGCAAAGTTGAAAATCCAGCATCTGTGATGGTATGGGGGTGTATTAGTGCCCAAGACATGGGTAACTTACACATCTGTGAAGGCGCCATTAATGCTGAAAGGTACATACAGGTTTTGGAGCAACATATGTTGCCATCCAAGCAACGTTACCATGGACGCGCCTGCTTATTTCAGCAATAAAATGCCAAGCCACATGTTACATCAACATGGCTTCATAGTAAAAGAGTGCGGGTACTAGACTGGCCTGCCTGTAGTCCAGACCTGTCTCCCATTGAAAATGTGTGGCGCATTATGAAGCCTAAAATACCACAACGGAGACCCCCGGACTGTTGAACAACTTAAGCTGTACATCAAGCAAGAATGGGAAATAATTCCACCTGAGAAGCTTACAAAATGTGTCTCCTCAGTTCCCAAACGTTTACTGAGTGTTGTTAAAAGGAAAGGCCATGTAACACAGTGGTGAACATGCCCTTTCCCAACTACTTTGGCACGTGTTGCAGCCATGAAATTCTAAGTTAATTATTATTTGAAAAAAAAAAAAAAAGTTTATGAGTTTGAACATCAAATATCTTGTCTTTGTAGTGCATTCAATTGAATATGGGTTGAAAAGGATTTGCAAATCATTGTCATCTAACACAATTTCCCAACTCATATGGAAACGGGGTTTGTATATATATATATATATATATATATATATATATATATATATATATATATATATATATATATATATATATATATATATATATAGTAACAGACATGTTCATAACAATATGTAATATGTACAATATTTACCATATTTTGGTCATGTTATGCATTAACGGAACTTCTTTCCTGAACGCATTTATTTCCGTTTCCATAGCAGTGCACTTCCGACTTCTGGCAACAAATGTGTTTCTACTTCCGGTAACAAATTGTTTTCTAATCATGGCAGACTTGGTAACAGACAAAGAAGACGACTATTTTTGGACGAATGTGGATTCACAATCTTGTATTTTTTAAGCTGAATATACGGAGGATGAACTGCTGCTTCTAGAAGCGAGCAGGAAGGAAGGGCGAATCGTTGGAGCAGACGGAAGTCAAGAGAGTGATGTCGGTGTGACTTTGCTGCTGTAAAGGTGGAAATCGGGAGCCGAGCTATGCCAACACAAATGGCGTGCTCACCCAAAGTCAACGTGGGAAAACCTGCCGGGCCAAAAGGATCGAACAGAACATGAAATGTGGGCTGATACTTACAGACTGAGATACTGCAATATGATTGTTCATGTTTTTCAATCAATACCAATTGGTGTCTACTTTATACTTTTCAAATGGTCTTGTAGTCAGACAACATTATCAGTATATTAGATCGAACCTGACATGTTTCGACTGTCATCTGCAGTCTTTTTCAGAAGGGTCACCTGACCACTGTGACTTGTTGCCTATCAGCTGTGTTATAGGCGTAGCCAACCAGGCAGACCTGTCAAGACTACTTGGTTGCCCCACCCCACCAACCCCCCTCACCCCCCGCCGCTTGATGGAGGAGAAGGTAGTCCCAGGTATGTGAGAGCATGAATGCTCCCTCATCCTGATTGATGGTTTCCTCTGGCTGCTTCCTTAATCCATCGTTTGAATTTGTTACTTTCTGTCCCGATGATTTTGGAGTTGTCCCAGTCCATTATGTGGTTATTTTTTTTAAATTATCTGATATGGCTGATTTTAAGATTTCCTGTTCAGATTGTTGTTTTAGGAAGGATGAGGACGTATTCCGACAAGTTGGTACACTTTGACAGCCAACTTCCACCCAGAAATGGCGAGAACGACAGGAAAAGACGTTTGGTTTCACCCCACTTTTCTTCGCAAGGATTAGGAGTCATTCTTCGTCTAAACGGAAGATGACGAGATTCAATCAGCCGGCATCCTAATGACAGCAGACCTTGTACAAGTAAGTGATGTTTTATCTAATTGTGTTGGCTCTCATAAAGTCTGCAGTAAGTAATAACCAGTGATGTTGTGGAAGAAAAAAAGCGTATGATTAAAATACGTAAATATGAAATGTTATTATAAGTGTGCCTGTTAATACATCACATATATACTTACGGCATGTGTGTATATTTTTAAGGGCTTTATAGGCAGAATAGAGCAACTCTCATAGGCTCCATTGTAAGCCAACTTCTGATCGCATTTATTTAAATTTTAGAATGCATAAAAATAAGAGTGTGTTTTTGTCTTATGATACATAATGATTGTGAATCATAGGCAAAATTCCCCCAAAAAGTGCAGTTCACCTTTAAAGTAAACTAAAGTGCATGCTCAATCTGTTTGAATTATCATTTTGTGTGATTAATCAAGTGCGTTAACTTTGACAGGAATAGTACCGCGATACTAATGAATCATATTCGGTACTATACCGCCTCTAAAAAGTACCGGTCACCCACCCCCCCGCCACCCCGTCGTCATCATGTCATGTCATTGTTGGTTTTATGAGCAGAGGAGCATGTTCGGCAGCGCACAATCACAGAGTACTTACAAGCAGACACAGTGTGTAGACAGAAAAGGGAGAACGGATGCATTTTGGCTTAAAAACTAACGGTAAAGGTGAAATTATTACACTGAAACGCCCTCAGGAAGAGGTGCTTTAAGACATGGCTAGCTAGCTAGCGGCTAAAGTCCAGCCGCAGTCGGCAGTGTTTTAGCTACTTCTAAATCACTAATCCTGGCCTCAATGACGAAAAATAAATTAAGTTTCTTACAAGTATCATCCCTGCAGGACGATGAATAGCTAAACATGCTTCACTACACACCGTAGCTCACCGGCGTCAAAATGTAAACAAGCGCCATTGGTGGATCTACACCTGATATCAACTGTAATGATATCAAGTACAGAAGTTTATCTAGTCGATACTACTATGATTACATCAATATTTTTTAGCATGACCAATTTTTTTTTCATTTAAAAAAAATGTATATTGTGTTTATAAACTCAATATGTCCCTGGACACATGAGGACTTTGAATATGACCAATGTATGATCCTGTAACGACTTGGTATCGGATTGATACCTAAATTTGTGGTATCATCCAAAACTAATGTAAAGCATCCAAACAGAAGAAGTGATTATTACATTTTAACTAGATTTAAATTAGAAGTGTAGATAGAACATGTTAAAAGAGAAAGCAGATATTGTGAATTAACAAGTAGATTAATAATTCATTTTCTACCACTTGTCCTTAATAATTTTGACAAAATAATAGAATGGAAAATGACACAATATGTTACTGCATATGTCAGCAGACTAAATTAGGAGCCTTTGTTTGCTTATTTACTACTAAAAGATAAGTTGTCTTGTATGTTCACTATTTTATTTAAGGACAAACTTGCATTAAGAAACATGTTTAATGTACTGTAAGATTTTTTGTTAAAATAAAGCCAATAATGCAATTTTTTGTGGTCGCCTTTATTTAGAAAAGTATCGAAATAAATGTTTCCAATTAACTGTTCCTTACTGCAGCTTTAAACCTTGTGTGTCATTGCCCTTGACAGAGGATTTCAGTTTGTCCTTAAAACTTCCCACTGGTCACGAGTTAACGCAACATGATCATTTCGCTTGAGTGGTCAAATGTCAGCGCCATATTCGCACTTTGTCTCGTGAAACTTCATTTTTCACTTTAGTTTGCAGTAAATCGGTTAAAATCAGCCAGAAAGATGGCAAACTAGTGAGGACTTAAGTCAGCAATTGTAGTTTGATTAAGTGCACTCTTTAATTGATGAATGTTCCTTTGATTGATGAAACAACCATTAGATTTTTTTCCAAGTGCAAACCAAGAAATAAAAAAATAAAAACATCATGCCTAATAAATCATCCAACATGATATTTATCATGGTGTGTTCGTGTGTGTGTGTGAGTGAGCGAGAGAGAGAGAATGAGAACGAGAGCAGCAGGTTCCTTGTCGACTGCTTTCGACAGAACATCCATCAGGCCGCCGCTACGCCATCTGCCGCTCCACTGCGGCGCCCGTCCCGCGCGGCCCCATCTGCAGCTCACTTCTTTCAAGTCGCTCCGGGAACTTTCAGTGGAGATTCACGAGAGGTGAGCGAGTTTTAAGGCGTACACGACAGTCGACAAAACGATTTTAGCGCTGAAGATGACTAATAAGTAAAGTCGAGTGAGTACCAGAGCACTAAATCTGTGCCACATTCATTACAGGCACACACACCTGGTTCAATTTAAGGCTGTACTACCTTGTCTGATCAGGAGAGGGTGACAAACGCCATTAACCAAGGCAGAAGGAAGTGCATAGGTTCAAAGAAAACTTTACTATTTTGACAAGCAATAGCAGCCTCTGAGTCTCCAAAAGTATTTGCAATTTGTAAGTAAATAAGTTTAGAATCTTCACCCCAAGATGAGTTAAATTCGTAAAGTGTTCAAGTCAGTGTTTACAACTTCAATCTTCAAAGAAGTCAGTGCCTGATGAAGACGAGGTACGCCAACGTCACCTCACAGAAGGTCAAAGTGCACACTTTGAATTAGGGCTGCACAAATAATCGACATTGAGGTTTTAATGAGTGCAGTAACATAACCACAAAATAATAATAATAACAATCATCACTTGCACCTTGGAAAAAGGTTTTGATGGCCTGGGCCGATAGTCGATAAATCACTATTGAGAGGTTCCGCAAAGTAACAAAAATAAAGAGGAAAAAAATATGATTACAAAACCAAATTTCCGAGATGGGCAATGAGCCCACCCTCGTTTTTCTAACTGAAAAAATTAAATGTACTTTAACATGTTCAACATTTATTTAAAGGCCTGCTGAAATGAAATGTTCTTATTTTAACGGGGATAGCAGGTCCATTCTATGAGTCATACTTGATCATTTCACGATATTGCCATATTTTTGCTTAAAGGATTTAGTAGAGAACATCGACGATATAGTTCGCAACTTTTGGTCGCTGATAAAAAAGCCTTGCCTGTACCGGAAGTAGCGTGACGTCACAGGTTGTGGAGCGCCTCACATCTGCACATTGTTTACAATCATGGCCACCAGCAGCGAGAGCGATTCGGACCGAGAAAGCGACGATTACCCCATTAATTTGAGCGAGGATGAAAGATTTGTGAATGAGGAAAGTGAGAGTGAAGGATTAGAGGGCAGTGGAAGCGATTCAGATAGGGAAGATGCTGTGAGAGGCGGGTGGGACCTGATATTCAGCTGGGAATTACTAAAACAGTAAATAAACACAAGACATACAGTATATATACTGTATTAGCCACAACACAACCAGGCTTATATTTAATATGCCACAAATTAATCTGCATAACAAACACCTCCCCCCTCCCGTCCATATAACACACCAATACAACTCAAACATCCGCACAACACACTCAATCCCACAGCCCAAAGTACCGTTCACCTCCGTAAAGTTCATACAGCACATATATTTCCCCAAAGTTACGTACGTGACATGCACATAGTGGCACGCACGTACGGGCAAGCGATCAAATGTTTGGAAGCCAAAGCTGCGTACTCACGGTACCGTGTCTGCTATCCAACTCAAAGTCCTCCTGGTTGTGTTGCTGCAGCCAGCCGCTAATACACCGATCCCACCTACAGCTTTCTTCTTTGCTGTCTCCATTGTTCATTAAACAAATTGCAAAAGATTCACCAACACAGATGTCCAGAATACTGTGGAATTTTGCGATGAAAACAGACGACTTAATAGCTGGCCACAATGGTGTCCCAATATGTCTGCACAATCCGTGACGCCACACGCAAACGTCATCATACCGAGACGTTTTCAGCAGAATATTTTGCGGGAAATTTAAAATTGCACTTTACTAATCTAACCCGGCCGTATTGGCATGTGTTGCAATGTTAAGATTTCATCATTGATATATAAATTATCAGACTGCGTGGTCGGTAGTAGTGGGTTTCAGGAGGCTTTTAAGCTACCTTTAAGCACTGCAAAATAATAACAATAAAAATCATCACTTGCATCTCGGAAAAAGGTTTTGATGGCCTGGGCCGATAGTCGATAAATTAATTAATCGGACGATAAATAAAAATGAAGTCAAAATTAATTGCTATGTCTGCATGTGTTTGTTTCTTCATCTCCCGGGAGAAAGAGCACCTAGGCGCGTTTATTTAAAGTAGAATTAACTGAACGCAGTGAACCCTCTTTTTTGTTATCCCCAATCTTTGTCTCGGTGGGCGGAGAGCGCTAGCTTAAACCCATAGGATTGACAAACTTCTCCTCCCTTATCACTAGCGAGAAGTTCCGCAAAGTAACAAAAATTAAGAGGAAAAAAATATCATTACAAAGTCAAATTTCCTGGATGGGCAATGCGAGCCCGCCCTCGTTTTTCTAACTGATAAAATTAAATGCACTTTAACATGTTCAACATTTATTTAGGCTACCTTTTTGCTTAAAGAAATTAGTCCATTTTATTGTTTTGTTAATTTGTTTATTGAGGGTAACAAAGTTGTTTCCTTCTAATTACAGTACAATGATAAACAATACTACTACAATGACAAAAAAAGAGTGTATACCCTTTTAAATGGTTATTATTATATATTATGATTACATTAGTCATATACCTTAGTATTCGAAACTGTTTCGAATACAGTTAGCATGTTTCATCGAAACATGCTAACTGTATGCATGTTTACGTTAGCATGTTAGCATGCTAACATTTAAGTGCTTGCTCTTTGAGCTAATTTTGTAACTGTTTACCTTATAGTCATATAACTTGGTATGTGACACTTGTTAACTGCTAGCATGCTTTTGTTAGCATGCTAACATTAAAGTGCTAACTTTTTTAGCTATTTGTACTCTTTTTTTCTCTCTAATTCTCCAGCAATACACCTTAGTCATATAACTTGGTATGTGCCACAATCTAACTATTATCATGCTCATGTTAGCTTGCTAGCATGCTAACTGTTTGAGCTACTTTTGCTATTGTTTAGCTCAGAGTCATATAACTTGGTATGTGACACTTGTTAACTGTTAGCATGCAAACGATAGCATGCTAGCTAGCTAACTTAGGCTTGCTAACTTTTTCTTTTTTTTTTACACTTTTTTTTTCTATTTTCCGCAGCCATACACCTTTGAGTCAAAAGATAATTAAAAATAATATATATGAAACATGCTATCTTTAGCACACATGCTAAGTGTTAACCTTTGTATATAAACATGCTAGTGTTTTAGGCTAGTTCTGTATCTTGTTGTGTACAGTTACACCTAAAGCTCAAGGATTTAGACACTCTGCACCATCTAATAAGTACACCGGCTTCCGGCGACCCCCAGCCAGAGTCCAAGGCACAGATAGCAGGCCCATCAAAATTTCCGCAGGAATTTTCTAGTTATATATTATGATTACATTAGTGCTTAATTTAGTCACAAAATAATGCTGACAATAATAATGTTTATCTGCAATAATTTGTGGGGCAATATATCGTCCAGAAAAAATATAAAAATGGTCTAATTGTATAGTTTTTATCAGGTATTTATTCTGTTTCAGGGCTTGATGTAGACAAAAGCTCTAAGTCTGCATAAAGCCAAATATTTATGAAAGTAGAGTTATTGCATATTGTTCCGTAGTGTGCAACCTTGAGACAAGAATATGTTGTCTGACTCATCACTTATTTCCACAGTTGTATGCATTTATATGGATAAGATATGAAAATCGCAAATGAAATCGCAAATGCAATTTTGTAGAAAAAAAAAATCGAAATTTGGTTTTTTTTAGAAATTAGGTTTCTCGGCCTAATGTTAATAATGTTCAACAGGAGTAACATCAGCGTGGACACTTGGTCGCCAGGAGCTCGGCCAGCCCCAAATTCACCTTCCCTCCGACAGGCCATCAGGCGAAATAATGATAAGAAGCCTTGAAAGGAGCGCTGCTAAGAATAGCAGCAAAAGTGCTGAACGTGCACAACAGGAGCCACAATTTGCGCAATGAGGTGAGCACACGCTTTATGGCGATCATTCTCGGGGCTAATGCAAGGGCAGGGTATAGGGGGCGGGGCCTCTGTTGGCACGAGGCTGCAGATCAGCGGAGGGACATGGATGAAGGAGCAAGATGAGTGACTTAATGACTTCCACCTTGCAGGTAGTAACACAACACATGCAGTGCGTGCACAATGATTAGTGAAGTTGTATTTTTCACCGTATAGTTAAAGTTAAAGTTAAAATACCACTGATAGTTACACACACACTAGGTGTGGTGAAATTACGTTCTGCATTTGACCTATCCCCTTATTCCACCCCCTGGGAGGTGAGGGGAGGAGTGAGCAGCAGCGGTGGCCGCGCTCGGGAATCATTTTGGTGATTTTACCCCCAATTCCAACCCTTGATGCTGAGTGCCAAGCAGGCAGGTAATGGGTCACATTTTTATAGTCTTTGGTATGACTCGGCCGGGGTTTGAACTCACAACCTACCGATCTCAGGGCGGACACTCTAACCACAAGGCTAGTCACTCATTTACTAAACTAGTGTGCCTGCTGACCTATTGTACACATTCTACATACAGTATTCAGCAGTTTTTTATTAGAACAGATCCACTTACCTAGTACCTACTAAGAAAATAAGTGCATACTACTGACTACATAAACTACATACAGTAGTACTGCTACACAACAGCGCGTTCATACTGCTCAGTAATGATGTACTACTACAACACTAAAGTGTACTGTGTACATACTTTGGTGATACTTTAGTAGGGTGCGTAGGAATACAGTAAGTAATACACAGTGACATCAAAATGTCTTCCAATAAGCACACAATTTCTTATATTTCAGTCAAAAGATAAACGTGCTAGGCTATATAATAGAGGTGTGCATCTCTATCTTTAAGTACCAGTAGAGTGGAAAAACAAGTTACCTCTATATTGAAGCTATTATCATATATATCTGATTTATGACAACAAAAGACTTCCAAAGTTTGCGAATTTTGAGAGATAATGAGGAAGACAGTCACAAGATCGGTGACGTTGCGCTAGGAACCAAGGATCCCTTCGCCATCAACAACAAAGGTAATCAAGCAGACTTTGTGAGAGCCAACAATGATTACTTTGGGAAAAATTATGATCTAGAACCTTATATTTTTGAGCCCAAACACAAAGAGGATGAACAATAACTTTTAGAAGCCGAGTGATGGATGCAGTTTCATTGTGACACCAGCATCCGCAGCATTGCTAGGTGCTAAACATACAAACTAACAATAACAAACCAGAATAAAATAAACACTTACTGTTGTATTCCCACTCTCGCTGGGATGCCGACCGACAGGACACTCACATAATTCCATTATATAAAGATTCAATCGCACAATCGCAATCCTCTCGAAGCGTCTTGTGGGGTCTATTTCGCTATCTCGGAGGATGTCAAAGTCGATCAGACTGTCAGACCATGGCCACATTTGTCTACTACCAGGTGAGAGATGCATAAATTATAATCTAGAATTCACTTTTAGCAAGTTTGAGGCAAAGCAGAAGCAACCGTGTGTCAGTGTGTCAACAATAGCAGCGTAAGCTAGCATTAGCTCACTGCAATGCGCCGCTAAAATAGTCTGTCTGCATTGGCTCTTATAATAACAATATCACTCATATTTGGTTAATTTTCAGGTCATGACATGTAAATGGAGTATTGATGGCGGTTTCTGGATGTTTTTAGAGAGTATAATGAGCGCAATAGAGAACCCTTGATCTGTTGACTCAATTGTTGGCTATTAATTTATGATTTAGAATGCATAAAAAAAGCCAACCATACATACATAAGATAAGGATTGTGAATGATAAACCCCACATCTATTTCCAGTTTAATGGATACAATGAAACATAAATAAGCATATTTGCACTCTACTGGTACTTTAAATGGCAATCTGATATGAATCTCGATACATGGGTTACAATGGAATTCACTGACAATACTTTTTAAAACATTATGATTTGATGCGATACGATTCGATGCAGATGTAAGCTTTACATGGTGAAAAGAAAATTAAATGTATCACGTATCATGTCAGAACAATGTCATGTGTTTATAATTTAAATAGGCATATACAAAACAGGTGGTTCCTTTATTATTAGAAAATAATTTAAGGCGTTGAAATCCATAAACTTAAAGAAAAATGCAAATTGTGATTAGAACTATAAATTCATTTTCTTCTCTTGATTCTTAGTTAAGATGTATTTTTAATTGTTCTACATGTTAGAGTATCAAATTTGATCAAAAGACTGAAATGTTGAAATACTCACGAACAAAACGAATCTTTTGACTGGCTCACTAACATGAACGATTGTTTTTTTTTTTATTTGAAGCGTGACAGTGATGAAACATTTACATCTCAGCTTAGGCAGAAACAGTGGTGACTTTGCACAGAGTGGTGTGGGTCTCCTCTCCGCTCTGACGAAAATGCAATGGACTTTATTGTCATTGCACTTAAAAGTAAAGTACTAAGTACTAAGTAAAAAGTACTAGCTGTCTAAGAGCAAACATTCAGTAGGCAAGGGAGCGCGTGTGAAGCAAGACACAGCTGCCGCTCGTACGTTAATGACAGAGTGATACGTGCTTTCATGTCTCCAAACATCCAAAAACAAATTGCTACATTTGTCGCTAGTCACTTTTGAGAAAGAAAGTCAGTAAGAAGAGTTATAAAGATTCTAGATTTAGCGAGAAAGTCGCCAAGTTGACAACAATGCGCTGAAGTGTGTGTGTGAAAAATAAAGACGCAAAGACCCACCTTACGTTGCTTCTGATTGGTTTACATTGTGTGGTGCCTATCGTGGTTGGCTAGATTTAGGCACATTAATTTATGGATTGGTCTGTGATAAGTTATTTCAGTAAATCAATCAGAATTACTCGAACTACAGCAGGACACAAGGAAACACGTTAATTGTTATGAAAAAATAAATCTTGAGTAGTACAGGGGGAAATATAAGCGTGAGAAATGTCAAGTGGGGTGTAAGAAAGGGTTATTTTGCGTGACTCTCAGGCTTGGCAGTGTCCTCTCGTCTTGCCAGTTAGTACGTCTGCTAGCATTAGCATCCTTAGCTCCCTCATCGCCAGCTTGCGTGTCTCGATGCCGTCACAACAAGTGAGTGCTCAGATTTGTCGTGCTGCTTTCCAAACATTATGAATGGCCATAATTTTATCTAACCAATCATTCTTTTTTTTAACCAAAACTTAAACGTTAACCATACGTTAGACGTAATATTCGGAGGTGCATAGTTTGTAAACTATTTCAGTGCTGTCTATGTTGCTCTGTCGGTGTCAAAAAAGAACAGTACTCTCATATAGAATAGATAGAATAGAAAGTACTTTATTGATCCCTGGGGGAAATTCAGCACATATTACGTCATTACAGAAGTCTGGCAAGATTCGAGTGACCATATTTTGCATCAGATCTACAATCAACCGATTCATGACTTTCCAACCGGACATCGACCGATTCATACTACAAATACATCAATCCAGAGGCTCTCCAAACGATTTATTCACATCTCTAAAGTTAAAATCGTTTATCGGTTTGTACCGATTATTTTTAACCCCTTCCTATATATGCTAGCGGGAGCTAGCAGCTACACAACAGCAAGGCACAAAATAGCACACAATCTATACATATGTAATAATCATTGAACAATATTGCAGTGTAAAACAGCACATTTGTCAATATAAACAAGTGTCAAATATTTATAGATGTATATTACTTACACGTACTAAGTTTTAAAGGGAGAAGCGTTTTAGAAACTATCCAGTAACAAACATGTCCGCATCATTCAACGTACTGCTTCATGAGTTAACTTGAATTAATTGAATTATTGTGACCACTAGGTGTCATCAAAAATAATTACCACTCCACTTCAGCTTAAAGACAGCTTAAGTCCATTCCAGACGGTTAATAATAAATAAGTTAGTTTTGTTTCATAACTATCAGTGTTCTGTTCAACTAATTTCACTTGGGCAAGCCTTTTCTAACAATCCACACTACAAAATAAAGTATGTATGATTCTAGCTGATATCGTATCTGTTCAATATTGGTAACAGCCAATAGTCAAGGCTCCAATATCGGCATTGGGACACCCCTAATAGTTAGTAAACAAACTACTACTGCATGTACAGTACACTACTGGACTAAATTAGGGATGCACAATATTATTGCCGGTCAATAATTATCGACAGATAATAGCAATTATGCCATTACACAGATAATGAAATATCCATCCATTTTCTACCGCTTGTCCCTCTCGGGGTCGCGGGGGGTGCTGGAGCCTATCCTTTGATCAAATGAGCCGATAATAAAAGTTGATCTTCGTGTTTGTCGTTGGTTTTTCTATTGTGGCTTGAGCTACTGCATGGCTCCTCAACCCCTCCCCTCCCCATGATTGCAAAACACGTTTTGCAAAAATGTATCAGAAATGGTTAAAGGAGAGCTTCAACACAATAAAATCTGATGAGTAACCTTAAAATTCACTATTGTGAAGATTTATGTAAGCAGTACGAAGATGCCTGTGCTGCCAAGTTGAGACCTAGCGTTAATAGTGGCGACCAGAGCAGACGTAAAGCCACAGTAAAGTAAAGTGTTTGATAAGAAGCAACACTTTGGAAGAAAAGACCTTGGAGCGAAAGAACTTGAAGAAAAAAATGTTCATGTTTAACTTCATGATTGATTGTGTAAAAAATGTGCGTTATTAATAATAACCTTGGTTTCTTTATATTCTACAATTGAATGTTGCCTTTCTGAAGGGCAGGCGCTTATTGCAGAATTTTGTTATTGTCAGGGGCAAATACAATTTTATTTTTGTCAAACAAAAAAGACTTTACTTGTTCTGGCGTTATTGCTAACGGCAATGCAGAATCCTATAGTCACAGCTCCATTGGCATCGTTTATTTATGTTGTGTTTGATGTTTTTATTTTATCAAATCATATTCAGATTTTTTGAGTTGCCTGTCTTCTTTTAATGAAATAATTAAAAAGTTGAAATATCAATAAACTCCCCCAAATATATAAGTTGACATTATCTTTATCCCTATAAGCGATTTGTGTATTTTTTGTTAGAGTGTACACATTTTGGGCAAAAATTAGAATTGTTCAATTAATTTCTTCTCACAAAATCTTGTGTAAATATATTAACATAAATATCAGTTATCGTTATCGGTTGACAAGGTCTGGAAACGATCCTTTATAGGTATTGGATCATGCAGCCCTAAACTACATAGTTATTTAGTAGTATGTATGCACTACTTAACTACTATGTAATACTACAACTACATGGTACTACTATACGGTATTGTGAATATATATGCACTACTAAAACATCCCATTACCATCCACATACAGTTCAGTGACGATTGAGAGCTTGTGTTTTTTCTTTATTTTTTCCAAAAGACAACTTCACATTTTTGAATATTCAGCTTTGAGCTTTAACAGTGAAGTTTTTTTAAGTAATATTCATCCTAACAAATCCGAGACTCATCATTGTGCACACACCTGAATTAGAACATTTAATTAACTAGATAGTACTATTAGAGTGTAGTTTGCGAGTACATACATAGTTTGCGTACTAAAAAGCAGACAAATGTAAAACTAAGTTACTCAATTTGACGTACATACAGAACATATATACAGTATTGGGAAGAACAGTAGTCCCTTGTTTATCGCTTTGCTTTCTGAAGTAGGAATTATTCATTACAAATGGAATATTCTCATAGCTATGGCATAAAAAACTGTTCAACACTTTGTAAATATGTTTTTTTTATAAGAGTCCTTTAGACGTGAAATAACACCCTGATAGTCACGTATACTCCTCTAACCCAATACAGTAATGCTGCCTGAAGCTGAGCCAATCAATACTGAACAGTATGCTCTGATTGGTTCAGCCTCACTTCGTGGCCAATAATACTGTAATATTGATTTTTGCAGTTCATTTAGCCATTTTATGCTTGAAAATGCATAATTTAGCCCAAAATTATAAAGAATATGCTTAAAAAAGAATAGTGCTGGAAAGAAGCTGCAAACTTCGAAGCGCGATGTGGCGAAGGATGACAGAAAAAAATATATCATATGCTCTCGATAGTCAAGTCATTAAATAAGTACCGTAAATTGCGAACTAAAAGACCCTACTTTTTTCCTGCGCTTTGATCCCGGCGGTTTATAAAACTGTGCGGCTAATTTACAGATTTTTCTTTTATAATAAAGCAAATAGTTTTCATGAAATAGTGTGTTGTTTGTGCTATGGCACCATCTTTTGGACAAATTTTCTCACTGCAGGTGCTGCTGGGTGAATGTGAATTCCTGCTATTTAAAGCTTTGAACCGGAAGTAGAAACGCAGGTTCGTCTTCTAATTGTCCATAGAGTTTGGATTTTTCATTCATCACTCCAAGCAACGACTGTAAGTTTTACAATATACCTAAAACAATTCTTACTAAACCGTCCCATCTGTGATGTCTGTAGGAGTGTGTTCATGCATATTTGTACACGCTATCGTAATGTAATGAAGCTAGCGTCTTTAATAAGAACTAATATGCCAACACATCTACGAGTGTCTGTGATAGTATTTTTAACTTACAATGACATTCTTTTTGTATTGTTTCAAGTTTCACAAATTCCTCAGTAAATTCACCAAAACGTCACCGTGGAGTTATTGAGTCTGTTTAGCTGATTGGAGAGCTAGCTTCCGCAGCTAGCGGGTCCATGAAGATTACTTCTGTTTTGTTTGATCAACGGTTTTACTGCCGTTTGGAAACAATTAAGGTACGTAAATAAACATTTACAGAATCTTTCTGTGTAAATAACTCACTTCATAACGTATATATCGGTGGCTTATAATGTGGTGCGGCTCATATATGGAGAAATTTATTTTATTTTTTTTAAATAAAATTTAGTGTGTGCGGCTTGTATATTGGTGCCCTTTATAGTCTGAAAAGTATGGTAATTCCTTACTAATGTGTGAGTAAGTTCCTTATCACCATGATAGACAAGTGATGATCCAGCAAAGAGTGTCCTCACATGACTCAGAAGAAGGTTTAGTGTTGTAGAAAACAGATGGAATGTTCAATTAAAGAGCCAAAAGGGTCTTTAACGGATTCCTCCCACTTTCAGCAGGTAAACGAGGTAACATTAACGCTTGATTCATAGCGGCACAGATATCGACCCTGCGGCTATCGGGTGCCAAGTAGCCGAGGATTTAGAATCACCACCACTGGTGTCCATCTGCACACCGGATTTAAAACGTGGCTTCACTGTGACCCGTCTGTTGTCCGGGGCCTCTGGAGACACGGGGAGGGGAGAGGGCGGTGCTAGCACACGTTCTGATAGCGTGTATGCCGCCCGTTTGGATGGAGGGAGGAAATGTGAGCTCTTAGAGCCAGATGACGCCACTATAACTGCTGGGTCACTTTGGGCTTCGACTGCCTTTTGTTTGCACAACAAAAGAGATTTAGACTGAAAGGGTTTGCATGCTTGTAGCAGGACCAGTGAGAGGACAATCCTGCATGTTTGGTTAAGGCAGCTTACCGGGTGTTGTTTACTGAATCCAAATCCAGTTTTACTCACCCTTTGGATTATCAGGCTGGCTCGCTTCAGAGCCAAAACAAAAACTCTGACAAGCGTGCATCATTTGTGACACCTTCGCTTTCAATTTGCATCTCTCTTTGGTGGAGCTAGAAGGGCCAAGCTCTGGGTACAGTGTCAGGCTTCACGTGGCCATTAGAGGGCGTCCTCACACCAGCCATGATGGAATTTTTAGGGCAGGCGATAAGAGTGAAGTGGCTGTGGAGAACGTCCTCCATCAGACATCCAGCACTGTCAGGCTGCAGTGGACACAACTCTGCGGTCTCGCAGGACACACAAAGACAACTGCACTCACCAGCCAATTCATTGGGCACACCTGCACACCATATGTGGTGCTTGATTAAACAAAATATGCCTTTAAAAACTAGATAAGAATAATAATAATAAAACAAATTATATTAATGCTTTTATTTTGAAGACCAGGACTCATTAGTGAACATCAATATTTACACTGTATGTACCTTTCAGCATTAATGGTTCCTTCGCTGCATTAATACACCCCCATACCATCACAGATGCTGACTTTTAAACATTGTGCCTATAACAATCCGGATGGTTCTTTTCCTCTTTGTTCCGGAGGACACGACGCCCACAGTTTCCAAAAACAATTTGAAATGTGAACTCGTCAGACCACAGAACACTTTTCCACTTTGCATCAATCCATCTTGGATGAGCTCGGGCCAAGCGCAGCCGGTGGCCTTTCTGGGTGTTGTTGATAAATAGCTTTCGCTTTGCATAGTAGAGTTTTAACTTGCACTTACAGATGTAGCGACCAACTGTAGTTACTGACAATGGTTTTCTGAAGTGTTCCTGAGCCCATATGGTGATATCCTTTACACACTGATGTCGCTTTTTGATGCAGTACCGCCTGAGGGATCGAAGGTCTGTAATATCATCGCTTACGTGCAGTGATTTCTCCAGATTCTCTGAACCTTTTGATGATATTACGGACCGTAAATGGTGAAATCCCTAAATTCCTTGCAATAACTGAGCATTTCATGAAAGTTGCTTTTATACCCAATCATGGCACCCACCTGTTCCTAAGTAGCCTGTTCACCTGTGGGATGTTCCAAATAAGTGTTTGATGAGCATTCCTCAACTTTCTCAGTCTTTTTTGCCACTTGTGACAGCTTTTTTTGAAACATGTTGCAGGTATCAAATTCCAAATGAGCTAATATTTACAAAAAAATAACAAAGTTTTCCAGTTTGAACATTAAGTATATTGTCTTTGCATTCTATTCAATTGAATATAGGTTGAAAAGGATTTGCAAATAATTGTATTTTGTTTTTATTTACTATTTACACAACTTCACTGATTTTGGGGTTTGTAAAAAGTATTCAATTAGTTCAAGTCCAGTTAGTAGTCACACTTTTGATTCGATTTGAGCCAATGTTTTAGTTTTCCTCAAAAAGAAGAGTTTGTGAGGAGTTCCTTCATTGTTGAGGGAAGACTGTTGCAAATGTAACCCCCACAACAGACAACACATTCTTCCCAAACGCGGTGCACCTGTGTGGGATTTAACAGTCTCCTCTGTCACAAGCGCTGGTGCTCATACCTCCAAGATTCCTCAGCATAATTACATTAGCTCAGGCACTTAGGCTGGTTGTTATGCATGTTTATGTGTAGATTAAATTTAACATTTAAAGGGAAAACAGCCTCTCTGCCCTCGTTTACTGTATGGTCTGGATTGGCAACCATTAACGACCTGTGCATCGTAGGCCTGGGCGATAAATCGATTGTATTTTTCCTTGTCTTGCATACTTTTTGCCCACAAGGGCTTCCGTAGCTTCCGTCCTTCCCCTTATTTCTTTCGGCAGATTCACACACATATAACACAACTTGGCTAATGCTAATGCAAATGAGAGTGAGGCTCCATATAGAAGTGTTGTCAGTAGTTTGGTTTTGCGGCAACAGGTGTGGAACAAATGACTGCATGCTGAAAATGTGTTGAAAAAAGGCGGCAGAACAATAGATGTAATCCAGCATCTGAAAGAGACGCATCCAGCCGAGTGGGGGAAATGTAACTCTTTACCAAGCAACCAAGACCGTTACAACAAACAAACTCCAGCTAAAAAGCAGCTTACTGTGGTGGAATCATTTATATAAGGTACTATTCGGGCTAGGCCGATAAAACGATATCAATATATATAGTGGTAGACACATAATCGATATCAATATTAAATGCTTTCGATATAATATTCGATATAAATTTTTGTTTTTTGGTCGGAAGAAACCAGAAATTATGAAGCACGATTTGTTTCATGAAATCCCTTGCGCTCTGGGAACCCAGCAATGGAAAGTACACGTAATCATGCCAATCATGTAACAGTATCAACCACCGTCTTTCTATCTTGCTGAAGATTCTCTGCATTAAGTGAGAAGAGAAACTGTAATATTTTGATGTATAAACTCAATAACAGAAACTTGTCTTGAGATTTGTTGGTTTTAATGCAGATGGTGCGGCAACATCCTGACAATTCCAATGTGTCTGTTTAATGAGCAGCTTCCCAAACGACTCTGTGTAGTGTTCAATAGCTTATACACTACTGCTATCTAATGTCTCATAACTGCAACTACCTTCAAATCTACTTTCATTATTTTATTACCTTAGCCGTGCTCATCCTACCTGGCTACCAGACACCTTCTTCACTGAATTTGTTTAACTGTATTTATTGGCTGGCCTAAATAAGTCATACCAAGTATCAATAATTATTGATATGGATCAATATAAAAAACGTAAAACCTGTTTTTATCCACCCATTAAAACTATGGACACCTCTCAATAATACCATTTTATTTACACAAGTAATTTATTCAAGACAGGCGTTTGCCTCTCATAAGAGGCAAACTCTATACTGAATAACTATTTGATTGGAACTATGCCTATTGACTAGAGCTCGACCGATATGTTTTTTTCAGGGCCGATACCGATTATTAGTAGTCAACGTAATAGATAACTGATATTAGGAGACAAAATTAATTTGCATTAAAAGAATAGTATACATCAGTAAACAGCTGGACAAGGTTTTAAATTGGGTTTTTTAACATTATTCTTTAGGAAACGTGAGACCAGTAGCGACATAATGTTTTATTTGGCGGTAATGTTGTGTCTAATTTAACAGGAAAAAACATCAAACACCTTTATTACATGAGTCTAAGAGGAGCATTAACAATTGCATTTCAAAATATGGGAAATCTCCTGAGAAATTTGGTAAAAATATGGGATTTTTCTACTTCACAATAACTCCCCATATACCCTATAGTATAAAATTTCATAACAGTTTGTGGATTTATTTTAGGGGTCTAACGATTGACGATATATCCATATATCGCATTCATATTCTTTGCCTTCCAGAAGATAAGTATAGATCCAACATCGTTTTAAAAGGGAATCGATTGATTTTATCGATACTAGAAAAAGGATAACACACTATTGCACAGCTAACCTAGCTGGTATAAGTTACATCCACAGCCGTTATAAACAAGTGATGACAATTAAGGAAATAGGACGAAACACACATTGCCCTTTGTTTACTGTGAATAAGTCAGAAAATAAAGAAGGAATAAGCTTGTGAAGCTAACAAGCAACCAATGTCTACACACATACAAATGCCAGTAAAACATTTGTTTCACACAGACTGTTTAAATATTACAAATTGAGTTAGTAAACAACTTAGAAGTTGAAGTTGTTGCAGATGTTATCTCAGCTCATGTTATGAATATATTTTAATAATCATGTGATTGTATGTAGAATGCAACTTACAACAGTTGCAAATATCAGTAGGGATGCAGCGATCAATAGGCCAGTATCATCCCATTTCCGTGGAAAAAGTATACAATTGGCCAATGCCGATATATGTCATTCAATGCCGACCACAAACGCTGATCTCCTCTGGCTGATCATTTATTTGTTTTGGGTTGCCTGCCTGAGAGAGGTGGCAAGCAACTCCTCCAATGCAAAAAATAAACTACATTTTTTCCAAATAATATTAACACAGGAAGACTGGGGAGACAAGAATGCATGTTAATCGCTAAGCTAGCTTTAAGCAACAGAAGAAGAAATAAGTGCTAAGTAAAGTTTAAGACGTGTAGGTGGAAGCGTGTTACAGCAAAAAGTAAGCACCTGTTAACAGTAAATGAACAAGTAGATTATAAAGAGTGAGAGAGAGGATAAAATAATGCATGTTGCTGTGCAGTGGCCAAGCGTACATCATCCAGGGTTTCCCGCAGCGCTTTGTTGTTAAGGCGGCCGCCTTAACAACAAAGAGCCACCGCCTAAACTAAAGTCTTAACAAGCTGCTCCGCTTAGTTCTGCCTCTGTCAGTAGTCTCTGCAGCACCCAGCATTGTCCCACCCACAGAACCATCTGATTGGTTACACGCAGAGCGGTAACAGCCAATCAGCGGTGCGTATTCAGAGCGCACGTAACAGCCAATCAGCAGTGCGTATTCAGAGCTCATGTAACAGCCAATCAGCAGTGCGTATTCAGAGCGCATGGAGTCAGTGCTCACGGCCATCAGGACCACATCATCTGCAAAAAGCAGAGACCTAATCCTGCAGCCACCAAACCGGATCCCCTCAACGCCTTGACTGCGCCTAGAAATTCTGTCCATAAAAGTTATGAACAGAATCGGTGACAAAGGGCAGCCTTGGCGGAGTCCAACCCTCACTGGAAACGTGTCCGACTTACTGCCGGCAATGCGGACCAAGCTCTGACACTGATCGTACAGGGAGCGGACAGCCACAATCAGACAGTCCGATACCCCATACTCCCGAGGGACACGTTCGAATGCCTTCTCCAAGTCAACAAAGCACATGTAGACTGGTTGGGCAAACTCCCATGCACCCTCAAGGACCCTGCCGAGAGTATAGAGCTGGTCCACAGTTCCACGACCAGGACGAAAACCACTGTTCCTCCTGAATCCGAGGTTCGACTATCCGGCGTAGCCTCCTCTTCAGTACACCCAAATACACCTTACCGGGAAGGCTGAGGAGTGTGATCCCACGATAGTTGGAACGCACCACTACGGTTCCCCTTCTTAAAGAGAGGAACCACCACCCCGGTCTGCCAATCCAGAGGTACCGCCCCCGATGTCCACGCGATGCTGCAGAGTCTTGTCAACCAAAACAGCCCCACAGCATCCAGAGCCTTAAGGAACTCCGGGCGGATCTCATCCACCCCCGGGGCTTTGCCACAGAGGAGCTTTTTAACTACCTTAGCAACCTCATCCCCAGAAATAGGAGAGCCCACCACAGATTCCCCAGGCACTGCTTCCTCATAGGAAGACGTGTCGGTGGGATTGAGGAGGTCTTCGGTGTATTTGCACTTTCCAGTACTCCCTCGAGTGTATCCAAAAAGGGTGGGTACTCTGAACTGCTGTTTGGTGCGTAAGCACAAACAACAGTCAGGACCCGTCCCCCCACCCGAAGGCGGAGGGAGGCTACCCTCTCGTCCACCGGGTTGAACTCCAACGTGCAGACTTTGAGCCGGGGGGGAAAACAAGAATTGCTACCCCAGCTCGTCGCCTCTCACTGCTTTCAACGCCAGTGTGGAAGAGAGTCCAGCCCCTCTCGAGAGAACTGGTTCCAGAGCCCTTGCTGTGCATCGAGGTGAGTCTGACTATATCCAGCCGGAACTTCTCTATCTCGCGCACAAGCTCAGGCTCCTTCCCCCCCAGCGAGGTGATGTTCCATGTCCCAAGAGCTAGCTTATGTAGCCGAGGATTGGACCGCCAAGTGCCCTGCCTTCGGCTTCCGCCCAGCTCACAGTGCACCCGACCTCTATGGCCTCTCCCATGAGTGGTGAGCCCATTGGAGGGGGGACCCACTTTGCCTCTTCGGGCTGTGCCACCTGGTGGCCATCTGCACGATGGCCACCAGGTGCTCGCCATCGTGCCCCAACTCCGGGCCTGGCTCCAGAGGGGGGCCCCGGTGACCCGCGTCCGGGCGAGGGAAATCTGAATCCTTGTAGTTTCATTCCCATAGAAGTCTTCGAGCTGCTCTTTGTCTGATCCCTCACCTAGGACCTGTTTGTCTTGGGAGACCCTACCAGGGGGCATGAAACCCCCCGGACAACATAGCTCCTAGGATCATTGGGACACGCAAACTCCTCTACCACGGTAAGGTGGCAGCTCAGAGAGGAGATTAATATAAATATAAATAAAAATAAACATTATAAACATTAAAAAATAAATTAACATTAATAATAAATGACAGTAAAATAAGCACACGTATGACTGAGGAGTCCTAGTGTAACTTTGTGTATTGTGTTTGAGTTGTCCGACTTTTTGTGTGGCCATAAACGCACCAGGGGTTTAGTGGTATGCGTGTTGGTGACAGATGACAAGTTGGTTTTGGCCTGGTTTGTACGGCAGAAAATGACTACCGTAATTTCCGGACTATAAACCGCACCTGACTATAAGCCGCACCAGCTAAATTTAGGGGAAAATACAAATTGCTCCATATATAAGCCGCACCCGACTATAAGCCGCAGGGTTTTGATGTGTAATTACCGTAGTATATAGGGGTTCCTGCTACCACGGAGGGGATTGTCGGGACAGAGATGACTGTTTGGGAACGCAAAGCGTCCCATTTATTAACAATAAATCTTTCAATCATTCAATCAAACTTTCACATCTTTGACATGGCGAACAGCATTCATGCAGAGTACAAATAATACAACGGTGCAAAGTAATACAAAGTGCTCGCCTGTACGTTATCAAAATAACCAGCCTACCGGTATATGAAAAGTCAGTCTTTAATCATTGTGTCATCGTCTTCCCCCTGTGTACTAAAACCACCGAAATCCTCTTCTTCGGTGTCGGAGAAGAACAGGCTGTATATAAGCCGCACCGTTGTATAAGCCGCAGGGACCAGAACGAGGGGAAAAAGTAGCGGATATAGTCCGGAAATTACGGTAGTTTTTCGAGATAGAAGTGTTTTACTCATGTTTTTGGTGTGGTTATGGCCGAATATAAACAGTTTTTCTCAATAAAGTGATCGATATAATTCCTGTCCTCGAAGCATCTCGATAGACGTTACAATAATTGAACGGTGTTGACGAACACCGTTAGGGCCGCTTGTTGTCACTGTCACTCAAAGTTACATTGCAAAATTTCACAGAATAAATGTGTTTATTTTGTTTAGAATTCAGATGGGATTTTATTTGGTGCGCGGGATATATTTGCTGTGTGCAGAGGACGCTTGAGCAGTGCGCAATTGCGCAGGCGCGCACCTTAGAGGGAACGTTGCTTGGCAGTCCATGTCTTGTTGAAAACACGGCATTCGTCATCAACTTTTCTCTTTTTAGCGTCTCGGGTGTAAACCGTGCATCACTTGTCGCTGTGCACCTTCACTCACAGGTTACACACGGATATACGCACATAAATAACACTTTTCAAAATAAAAGCAGCACAGTTGTATTGCGCGCACGACATAGATGTTTTTTCAACTTTATTTTGTAATTTGGGATTGCAGCTGTTCACATTCACTCACAATCACGCACGCGCATACGTCCACACGGAAGTAATACAAATAACGCTTTTCAAAACAAAAGCAGCACCGTTGTATTGCACACTCGACAAAGATACTTTTTTAAATGTATTTTGTAATTTATGATTGGCCTCACGCGGGCCGGACAGGGACGCACAAAGGGCCGGATGTGGCCCGCGGGCCGCAGAATGCCCAGGTCTGTTCTAGATCATAATTTACGCATCTCTCACCTGGTAGCAGACAATTTTGGCCATGGACCGACAGGCTGGTCCACTTTCACGTACCCGAGATAGCAATATAGACCCCAAAACACTTCCTGAAATAACTTTTTTAAACCCTTCGTGAGGATTGTGATTGATTCTTCATCTAAATGGAATTATGTGAGCGTCCCATCAGTCAACATCCCAGCGAGAGTGGAATTATTACAATAAGTGTTTGTTTTATTATGGTTTATTATGGTTAGCTTGTATGTATGCCTAGCAATGTTGCAGATTCTATAGTGTCCCAATGAAACTACATGCATCAGTCTGCTTCTAAAACGTATTGCTCATCCTCTTTGTGTTCGGGCTCAAAAATGGTCCTGGATCATAATTGTTTCCAAAATAATCGTTGTTGGCTCTCACAAAGTCTGCTTGATTAACATTGTTGTTGATGGGGAAAGGATCTGTGGTCATAGCCCGACGCCACACGATCAGGTGACTGGCTTCCTCATTATCTATCAAAATAGCGTGGGAATCTCCGTGAGATTGATACCATTTTGATCAAATCCATTTATCTGCAAACTTTGGAAGCCTTTAGGTGTCATAAATCAGATATATATGATAATAGCTTCAGTATAGAGGCAACTTTTTTTTCTAGTCTAGTGGTACTTTAAATAGTGTGTTGATATTGTTACACTATCAATAATACTAACCATAAATGCATAAAAAAATGTACAATTGATAGATGTCAGTATCGGAATCGGCAAAATAAACCCTAAATAGGAGCCTCCCTCCCTAGCTTCTTAATAGTATTTAAATTTTGTGAGGAGGGGCAAAAGCGACAAAATGATTGCGAACCATTGTCCTACTGTAGCAATACACTGACTCCTAAAATGTATGTAAATATGTTTACAGTAAAAGCAGTAACATCACGTTAACCAGTTAAAAGCTGACACTCACGGCTGTTCAACAATCAGGGACAACCAGTATAAATGTTTCTCTTGAGACGTTTATACTAAAGCAAATTTAGTCCCAGGAAGACTGAAAATAGCTCTGGGCAAACCCAGATAAAGAGGAACATTGCTAAATGCCATGACGGCCGCTGAGCTGAGGTGAGTGTTTTTTTTCCATTCCTTTGCCATATTGTCCTGTGAGGCGGGAAGGCCAGGCCACAGAGGGAGAGCATATGTCCGCCTTTCCTTCTGCTGCCGCTCCTCACATGTGTTACTTCCTCCCCCATCACCCCACCTGTGCAGAAGCCTCGCACTTTATGATCAACGCCAGCGCACCAGAGCAGCATACCAGTAACAACTAACATATCAAGGGTACCATTTGCTTGGAACTAGAAGATCTTGTGGGTGGCCAAAATGTATTCCACCAGAAATCACACAGCAATAAAAAACATATAATTGGCTGAGATTCTCATTGTTTGGCTGGTTGGTGTTAGTTTTTTCCAAACATGCATACAGTTATAATGATACATCACATGATCAGTCTCTTATGTCAGAAAAGGAGTAGGAAAAATACCCCTTTTCGTGTCATAGCAATTACTAACACATTTTTTAATACTCATTCTGTGAAACACTAGTGTCAAACTCAATGCCCAGGGGCCAAATGTTGCCCGCCACTTCATTTTGTGCGGCCCGCCAAAGGCTGGAATTAATGTGAGTCAAAGTATACAGGAGTGGTGGAACACTGACATGAGCTCAAAGAACATATTATTTTTACCTGTTTTGCGAGATCTCACAATACTTTGCGAGATAATTTTTTCCCCTCCATGTCCCTTTAGGACAGGGGTCTCAAACTCAATTTACCTGGGGGCCACTGGATGCAGAGTCTGGGTGAGGTTGGGCCGCAAGAAAAGATTTCTAAAAAAAAATATTTTTAAATGTCTTTATTTTTATTTTCAACACAAAATAAAATCAAAATATAAATGAACAAAATGAGAATTAAGTAAATAAATCAGTCATAAGTAATAATAATAATAATAATTTGATTTATCCAGTCAGCAACAATGTATACACATACTTACTGTGATGTTATGAGCTAGGGAATATACAAACTACACTACCCAGCATGCAACAGTAGTGACGAGCATGCGCGGTAGCCCCGGTGGAGGTTGTATGTCGCCATGTCGTCAGCTAGATGTGGATATGAGCACGCTACATGAGTAAACGTTGAGAACTCAGCCAAAACGCCTCGTCTGCATTTATTAGAATTACTCAGACAACACGCTTACTGTGTGAGAAGTAAAAATAAATAAATCCGTGAACTTGAACATGGCTTCTCTTGCCTACTTCTTGCTGCTCGACACCTGGCAGCGCTTCCTCTCGCATAGCTGAGCTGGAGAGGGGCTCGCCGTGGAGTTTACAGTTCCGGTAGCACAATTAGCCCCGAACGGGCTAACATCACGACTAACTTGTTACACGTCCGATTCGCCCAGCAACTCTCTGTCCGAGTATCAGCGCTGGGGTCCAGTGCACCACAGTTTTGTATTGTCGCTCGGTCCTTTGGCGGAGTGCTTCGGACGCTACCGGACCGATCGTCTCCCCGGCCCGGACTGTTTACAAAGAGAGCGAGCAGGCGGGCGAGCGAGCGAGGAAGGAAGGAAGGGAGGAAAAGCGGGTGCGGTAAAACGTTTCTCTGCTTGCATCACGCAAGTGACGTCTATGTTCGGCCCTCGAGAGCCATATACCACACCGTGATTGGTAGATTCCTTCAGCTCCGCACACAACGCTGTCAAGCGCCATTCATATAAAACTTGCGGGCCGCACTAACATTAAACTTTCATATTAAGGTGGGGGCCACAAAATAATTTTTGAGACCCCTGCTTTATGGGCTCCGTAGTTTTCTGCTCATGTGTCAACATTTTATTTTGCAAACATCTATATTGGCCAGGAGTTATGGCATCACTTTTTGATGACATATTGGATCCGGTCATTCAGACTGCAGTCGCATCGGATACATATCTGATCATACGAAAGAGGCCTGGGTCAGATATGAAAAATTCGGAATTGCACTGTTTGCACTAACATGAAAAAATCCCATACATGTCGCATTTGGGAGAAAAAAAAAATTGGAATTGACCCGCAGTGTAAGAAGGGCCTGAGTTGTCACCATGTGTTGAACACTGATATTTATTATTTACATTTTATTTATAACTGAAATGGACCATAAGTACTCGTTTGACCCTCATGAATTCTTACTTCGGGGGCAACTTTCTGACTGTTGGACACTGTAGACAAAAAACTAGCTGACTTTTTATGTAAAATCCGGAACACTTTGTTTTTAAATCATATCGTTTTGTATATTATTGCTTTGGATTTCATTTACTTACATGTTAGTAACAGAAATATGACCTAATGTCTGTTTATTTACATGGCATTAGTGTGGAAACCTACTGTACCACTCATCCATACGTCATCAGCCGGATTTGTAAGTTTTCTAACTTTTTAAATTAAGTCCCACCTCAGATAAAACTTGGCACTCCTAGTACCACTGTAATGGCCAACATTATAAATAAATAAATAAATGGGTTATACTTGTATAGCGCTTTTCTACCTTCAAGGTACTCAAAGCGCTTTGACAGTATTTCCACATTCACCCATTCACACACACATTCACACACTGATGGCGGGAGCTGCCATGCAAGGCACTAACCAGCACCCATCAGGAGCAAGGGTGAAGTGTCTTGCCCAAGGACACAACGGACGTGACTAGGATGGTAGAAGGTGGGGATTGAACCCCAGTAACCAGCAACCCTCCGATTGCTGGCACGGCCACTCTACCAACTTCGCCACGCCGTCCCCATTAAAACATGCACCACTAGTTGACGCCAGTGGTACACGTACCACAGTTTGAGAACTTATCTGTACAAACCACAGTTTTTTATAGACTACCTAAACTGTGAAATGCGGTAGATTCTAAAACCCCACATGTCTACAGGAACATACAGTTCCTGGAACTCGAAGTCCCAGGAACTTAAAGAGGAAGTGCCATTTTTGGGGGTATTTTGCCTATCGTTCACAATCATTATGAAAGATATGGTGACAGATGTATTTTTTTTAATGCATTGCAATTTGTAAATAAACGTAAATAAAAATCCGCTTACAACGGAGCCAATGGGAGGTCCTCTATTCCGCCCATAAAATCAAATAAAAAAAACATCCAACAAGTGCTAACAATACTCCATTTACATTTCATGACTTGAATTAGTGATATTGTTATTATAAGCGCTAACGCAGGCAAACCATTCATAGGGGTGCCATGATCACAAGCTTGTGTGTAATGTTTACACCATCTAGTGGTCAGCTGTTTCCTCGCTTCCTTGCTCCCTATAAGTTTATTCTAGATCACAAATCATGCCTCTCACCTGGATAGAAGAAGGCCGAGGATGTATTTCTACAAGTTAGTGCACTTTGACAGCCAAATTAGACTCGGAAATAGCGCGAACGACACGAAAAGACGCTTTTCTTTGTGAGGATTATAAACCATTCTTCATCTAAATGGGAATATATGAACATCCTAACAGTCTGCATGCTAATGACAGCAGACACTGTACAGTAAGTGATGTTTTTTTATGTTTGTTGGCTCTTAAATTCTTCAGTGAGTAATAATCAGCGTTTTTTAAATGAAAATGATCGATATACGTAAATATTAAACATTTTATAAATGTGCCCGTCACTACATTACATATATACTGTACTTACAGCATGTAAATAAAAACCTTAATGGAGGTGTTTGAATGTTTTTAAGGGCTTTATAGGCAGAATAGAGCATCTTCCATAGGCTCCATTGTAAGCAGACTTTTGATCAAATGTATTTAATATTTAGAACGCATTAAAAAAATCCATCCGTCGTCATGTCTCTCATATAGATTGTGAACGATAGGACAAGTTCCAAAAAAAGTGCAGTTCCCCTTAAAAATTCCTGAAGTTCTAGTGGAAAAAGGCCTATTGATTTTCCCGCTCACAGACAAACTTTGTGGACCAATCATCATGTCAAGCAGACAAAAGTCAGACATGTACAACATGAAGAATCCTCTTACAAAGCAGACTAAAAAACTATCGCCTTCACAAACTCCGGAACCACAAGCCAATACACAATGTTCTCTTTTTGCATCTCCATTTGTTTGCTTCATTGATCACCTCTGGATGGAGGACCTCTGCAAGCTGTTGATCAGGACTTGAGGCTTTGGGACATTTATTAGACGACACGATCAATGCGCGTCACATGGTGCGTCCACAGAGTACCACATCGCTGACACATCTCTCACTGCAGCCCCGACGGCTCATAAAATCCATCGGTGTCTTCCTGCCTCGGAGAAAGGTCTCCTTTTTCCTGGGATTCTTTTACGGTGAGGAAATGAAGAATAATGGCTTTTTGTGCCCTGCCACGGTATGAAAGTGTCCCTCAGTTTGACATTATGGTGCATGCAAACGTCTAAGCCGTGTGTAAAAATTGATTATGTTGTTTCGGCTACAGGCACACTGCAAGGCTGAAACATTAAAGCATAGTGTGATTATCAGGACACAGAGCAGCAGGTGCATTCCTCCCATCAAACTGTAGGGGGGGCTCAAGCCCTGACCCAATTGAAGCGGACCCCATCAGATGGTCGTCAGGGGAAAATGCAAGAAGAAAGAGGCACAAAGTCACAGGCGGATTGCCTGAAAATACCTGTGTGACCTTTCACGATACACTCAGTTTGACATTTTCTGCTGAGTCAAAACTACAAGTGCCGCAAGGTCACTCAAGGTCAAAGATGAGCTGATATGATGGAGATTGATGCGTTGGGTGGGGGGTAGGGGGGCTGACAACGGCGCGGTGACAATTGCCAGTTACCAAATAGTACAAGGATCAGAATGAGTTTTCACTGAGCTTTTAATGTTGGCCAAATGGTTCACACTTTATTAATAACCTCCATATGTTGGTAAAATCCTGCTAATCCGTTGAAAGTATTTGAAGGAAAAGAAACTGTAAAAGTCAAAAGGCTTCCACTCTGTATATTTTCTTTGGTGTGTAATAGATGGTAACGGATTGAAACATCAATAGTTGTTTAATAGAATATAAATCTTCTCTACTTCTCAGTAATATTGGATCAGTGCACGGTGAGGAAGAACCAGTTGTCCTCGACTCCTTAAAGATGACATTTTCTTTGGTCATCATTTTCTCAAACATGGCCAACAGCTGGAAACCCGCCAGTTTCAGACTGCTGCACTTATAAAGGATGAGCAGCTTAACGACATTTATAGACCAAGTCAAACTGTGTGCCAACAAGGAAGGAATCACTTTGTAGTAAAGTTGTACGGTATACCGGTACTAATAAAGTACAGTGGTAGTAATGAATTAAAAAGGGTACCCTACCCCCTTTGAAAAATTCCAGAATTTTTTTAAAGTGGAAATGAAGTCGCATGTCAACACAAACGCAGAACACTTGCAAGCGGAAACAGAGCCGAGACAAAACAGGGAGAACGGATGTGTTTTGGCTTTGAAACTAACGATAACGGTGAAGCTATAAAAGCTCTGCAAGCGGCGCTTTAAAACATAACTAGCTAGCGGCTAACATTTGTCCGCTGTGTTTTAGCTACTTCTTAATCACTAATCCTTGCCTCCATGGCGACAAATAAACCATGTTTCTTCCAGTATACCATCCCTGCAAGATGAGTAATAGTTAAACATGCTTCACTATACACAGTAGAAGGATACAATAGCTAACCGCTAACAGCTAGCTAGCGCCCCTGAATGTAAACAAAACGGGTGCACCTATACAATATCGACTGTAACGATACCAAGTTCAAGAGCAGTATCTCGTCGATTCTACAATAATAACATAAATGTTTTTATTCTCATAAACTCAGGAAATATGTCCCTGAGCACAGGAGAACTTTATGACCAATGCATGACCTTGTAACTACTTGGTATTGGATCCGTACCCAAATTCGTAGCCAAAACTTATGTAAAGTATCCAAACAACAGAAGAATACGTGATTATTACACTTTAACAGAAGTGTAGATAGAACATGGTAAAAGAGAAAGTAAGCAGATATTAACAGTAAATTAAAAAGTGATTATTTTAAATCCATCCATCCATTTTATACCACTTATTTATACAATGGGGAATGACCATACTTGCCAACCCTCCCGAATTTCAGTGCCTCTCCCGAAAATCCCCTGGGACAACCATTCTCCCGATTTGCAGCCGGACTTAAGGAACGCCCCCTCCAGGTCCGTGCGGACCTGAGTGAGGACAGCCTGTCGTCACGTCCGCTTGGCCAACCAAAAAGTAACCACAGAACACTATACCGTATAGTGTTCTGTGGTTACTTTTTGGTTGGCCAACGGTTTACGTTGTATTGCGCACCCTGACGGCAAGTGTGGGAGTCGGTTCTGAAGTATGAAGTAAAGAGACGTAACTTCGTCAACTCGCCTGGTTATTGACTCCAACCCAGAATATTACACTGCCCATACCTATGCTCCTTCAAAGGCTGTGCTACTGGCTGCAAAGCATTACACTTTCAAATACAACAATGAGTAGAAAGGAGTGTTATGTGTATATGTGTAAATAAATGAACACTGAAATTCAAGTATTTATTTTATTTATATGTATATATATATAATAAAATACATACATATATATATATATATATATATATATATATATATATATATATATATATATATGTATATATATGTATATATATATATATATATATATATATATATATATATATATATATATGTATATATATATATATATATATATGTATATATATATATATATATATATATATATATATATATATATATATATATATATATATATATATATATATATATAGCTAGAATTCACTGAAAGTCAAGTATTTATTTTATTTATATATATATATAAGAAATACTTGAATTTAAGTGAATTCTAGCTATAAATATACTCCTCCCCCCTTAACCCTGCACCCTGGCACCGCCCACCCGACCCCGCCCACCTCAACCGTCCCCCCCCCAAATCTCCTGAATTTGGAGGTCTCAAGGTTGGCAAGTATGGGAATGACACAATATGTTACTGCATACATCAGCAGCAAAATTAGGAGCCTTCGTAACTGCTAACTTACTACTAAAAGAGAAGTTGTCTAGTATGTTCACTATCTTATTTATTGCCAAAATTCTTCTTTGCAATAAGAAACGTATGTTTGATGTATAATAAGATGTTCTTTTAAAATAAAGCCAATAATGAAATTTTTTGCGGTCTCCTTTAATTTGAAAAGTATCGGAATACATTTTGGTACCGGTACCAAATTATTAGTCTCGGGACAAGCCTACTTTATAAAATTGGAAAAACAGAACGAGCACCTTTTAAAAAGAGGGGTAGAGAAACAGGTTCTGTAGCACATGAAGTGCAAACAGTCTTCTAATAAAGGGATACTTTTTTAGGTCTTATTCATATGCTGCAAACTATCTCATACTTATGACTCAAGTGAAATAGTGCTGGACATCAATGACCTCAAACTGGGGGATTCTACTTCCAGACAGTTGGAACCGATCACAAGGAAGTAGACTTCCAGTCAACCTTGATGAATTTCACACAGAACATTTCCCGAAGAGCACCAAGAGCAGACCTGTTGACGTGAGCTGCAGCAGGACTACTGAGAGTTTGTCACCATGCGTAGGGCAGCGATGGGAGGGGGAAAAAAGTGTCTGTAGTCTTTGGAGTTGCAGAGCGTCCGAGAGGGAGGGAGACGCACGGAGAGGAGGGACGCAAACGGAAAGGAGGGAGGGCGAAGGATAAATCCTTACTACATAATCATTACAGCTCACTAGCCCTTCCTGTGACACGGCGTGTTGCAGTCAGGATTACAGCCGCCCAGCAACGCCGGCTACGGTCCTGCTGATGGTGAGCGGCGGGGCGCAGGTGGGACAGGGCAAAGGCAAAAACTGGACAGGAAGTGTCCATATTGAGTGACACATCGAAAGAAAAAACGGGAAAGAGAATTTCACCAAACTCCAGTGGCAGACTTGTTAACATCTGTCACCGGCCACCTCTCAGGGTCTTGCTTTGATGGAGCTGCATCGAGAACAACAGGCGAGGGTGAGGAGGGGAGGCTGGAGGAGGAAGAGCAGGGTCACCCTGAAGGAAAAGCAACAGAAAGACAGGTGTCCCCGATGAAAGATGGAGTACCACCTGGAGCAGGATTTGTTTTGCTAAGTTTCTGGCAGCTTTGAGAGGTTTTTCCTTCCAAGTGTCGATCCTCGGCCAAGACAGGAATTATTCTTTTCCCAGAGGTGGCTAAAAATCTTTAAAAAGGCTTTGCACAAATATGCACGCTGGCAGCCTTCCTCTCAAAGCATCCTGGGACATTTTACCTGAAATCCCTCCCCTGAGGTCACAGTCTCACCTTCCCGACCAGAACATTTAGCCAAAAGTGAGTGTGAACAATCACCATGTGTTAATTTGCTCCGTCTGATATCGCTCTATCACGCCGCATCACGCCGACAACCCCTCCTCCACCTCTTCACCAGCCAGTGATAATGTGACCTTCTGCCAAAGTGCTGGAAACCATGCCGCCATCGCAGCGGGCTCCTCTGTTGCTGCTACTGAAATAGACTCAAACAAGTGCGGACGGGGAGGAAGAGGGGGGGAAGGCGAAAAGGGGGCCAGGGGCGAGAGAAGGAAGATAGAGGAGGAGAAAGACGAAAAGGGGAGCGCTTAAGCAGTGGACACGGGATGCGAGGGGACGGGTCCAGGCTGGATGTGGATCGCCATCACAGGTAATCTTCACCTTCATCTCACCTCAAAGTACAACAACTGTAAAAACATGCGCTTCCAAAAGTGCCAGCACGTGGGAAATGCTCTCTGCTTCTCTTTACTGTTGCAATCAGAGTTCCTCGAGTCGTCTGTCCGCGCTCATAGAGGACTTATCAGAACGCAGGGGCTCCTCCAGGCGATCAGACAGCCTGCTCGGTCTTGGTGGAAGGTGTGCACAAACTGTTGCTTTAACTCGTCGCTCTGCTTCCAGGGGTTTGGTGGAGATCGATGAGTCATTGTAAACAGTCTGAGTGGCTCATTGATGGCCGCACACCCGCTGCCAAGAGATACTTTGTCAGGATGCAAACGCTTTCCTCAAGCACTTGTAGCTCCTTCTGAATTGGTTAGGAGGGTCAAATTGGAGCCACAGGTTCATTGGCAGGATTCCGACTCAATCACCAAACGGATCATGAAACATTAAAACTGAGGGCTCAGTAAACATTGGTTGGTTCGTAGTTAGCAAACTAAGTCAACTACAGTATCAATGAAATGTGTCTTTAGAACTGACACAAATGTTGATAAAAAAAAAGAAGAAGATATGCTAAAGCAGAGGTGTCAAAGTCGTTTTCACTGAGGGCCACATCACAGTTATGTTTGGCCCCAGAGGGCCGCTTCTAACAGTGAATACTATTATTACACAATTTTTGTCTAATAACATTTTTTTTTAACTAAAATGTAAAGGAAATATGGTAAGTTGCAATAATTTCACCTCAAAATTGTGTGTATATAACTGTAAATGGAAAAACAGTACTGCTGTTTTTATGGTTAAAAAATGTAGCTCATTTGCCAGAATTTTACTGTAAAATTTGCATTTGTTTTTTTAAAGTAAATAAAAAAAACTGCAATTTTACAGTAAAATTTTGGCACATGATCTGCCAGTTCGTTTGTTTGTTTTTACCGCAAATCAACAACTGTAGATTGTTTGGTGTATTACTGTAGATGCCAAAACGGCACCACAGTTTATTACAGTAAAAAAAAGTACTTTTTTTTTTCATTTAGAGATAAATGCTGTAAAAACCACAGTAAATTTCACAATTGTACCATGAAATCTATTGCTACTTTTACATTGCACAATTTGATGGATAACTTGCTTTGAAATCATTATTATTGTATAGTATTTATTTCTATTTAAAAAATGGTTTGATAAAAATGGTTTGATAATATATTTTTGCATAATTGGACAATATTTAAGTTAACATAATTTGTGATTACATGGAGTACTTTTTTTTTTTCTCCCAAAATAGAAAGAAAGAATACATTTAGTTCAGAAAAGTTACAGTACTGTATTGATACATATTATTTCCATGCTTTCGAGGGCCAAATAAAATTAAGTGGCGGGCCACATCTGGCCCCCGGGCCTTGAGTTTGACACATGTGTGCTAAAGGAAAAGCAAAAACTATTAATAAGGTTTTGAATTAATGGACCAAAGGATGAGAGGTGAGACGTTACATGGGAGTGTTTGGACATGTGACTGACAAAACAACAGTGTCCCACAGTGTTACACCAAAAATGGCAAAAAAAATCTAAGAATTTGGGAAGGGTGGTTATCTTAGTTTTGCAATAGCTTCTATCTTTAATGTTGCTCAAGTACAGTACTGTGTCTATGTTAGAACTGCCGGGAATAAATATTGTATTCATGTCATTTATTTATCAATATATTTTTTTAATGTAAACAAAAATGGGTACAAATTGTTTTTATCATTGTTGTATTTTATTTTGCTATATAATTGTGAATGGCTCTCAACAGGATGTTACATGTGGTTTCCGCTATCTTCCCTAAGCAAAAAAAACATTGATATTCACGTTGCTGCAGCGTTGTAGTATTCTATAAAAATGGTGGGTGGGTGAATGTGTTGCACACTCACATTGTGGGCGGTATAGCTCGGTTGGTAGAGTGGCCGTGCCATCAACCTGAGGGTTGCAGGTTCGATCCCCGCTTCCGCCATCCTAGTCACTGCCGTTGTGTCCTTGGGCAAGACACTTTACCCACCTGCTCCCAGTGCCACCCACACTGGTTTAAATGTAACTTAGATATTGGGTTTTCACTATGTAAAGCGCTTTGAGTCACTAGAGAAAAGCGCTATATAAATATAATTCACTTCACTTCACTTCACTGGCTGTTTTGACACTGCAATGATATTATATTTGTGTTTCTTAATGGCGCCATCTCCTGGGTTAAAAAAGTCAACATTTGACCTGCAAGTAAACGAATAGCTGTGTAGAAAGAAATATAAAATGTGCAATTCTGGTCAAAGAGCCAAAGAGTAAACAAAAAGAAAGTAATGTGTCTTATTGGATGCGATTAGATCAAAATGATCCCACATTAAGGAACTTTTCCTTTTTGTCAGTTTCATTTAGAAGAGATCAATGGTGGCCATAGCACGCGGCATGACACTCGTCCGAATTTACGAGTTGTTACTCATCAACTGAAAGAAGCGCTTCCTGATAAACACAGTTTGGTACTTCACAGTGAAAGGACACAGCAATTGTATCCGTCACATGTTTTTCTTTTTCTTAAAGTGACACACGTCTGAGTATCGATGGAAACAGTATAACTCCTTTTGTTTCGTAATGCATCCATGCTTTTGTTTCGTTTGATCCATCACTACTGAACACTTAAATTCCAGCAAACAGGTTCATTAAACTGGTAGAAATACACACAAAGAAAGCAGGAATTGTGCAAATGCACCAAATATGACAGCATGTGGCAAAGATGATGCGACAGTGTGTCCTGCAACAAATAACCTACATTTCGGACTATAAGGCGCTACTTTTTTCCCATGCTTTGAATCTTGCGGCTTACAAAACGGTGCGGCTAATTTACCAATTGTTTTTTGCTGACGGCCATAATGCAAAGAGTTTTTAAAAAGAAAACAAGCAAAGACGATGAAAAGGTGTGTTATTGTTTGTGCTATGGTGCCATCTTTTGGATGAGTTTGCTCACTGAAGGTGTTGCAATGCCCTTCTAAAGTACTTCTGATTCTGATTCTGATTTTTAGAGCTTTTGATCTGAAGTAAAAGTGCCGTTCCGTCTTCTAACCGTAGGAGTGTTTTCATGCATATTTGTACGTGCTATTGTAATGTAACATTAGCATTAGCTAATATACTAACACATTTACGAGTATCTTTGTTCGTATTATTAACTTGGCATTCTTTTTGTATGGTTCCAGTTTCACAAATTCCTCATTAATTCCCCAAGATGTCACGGTGGAGATATTGAGTCTGTTTAGCTGATTGGAGAGCTTGCTTCCACAGTTCGTGGGTCCATGACGATGACTTCTGTTTTGTTTGGTCCGCCGATTTACTGCTGGATTAAAGACACCGTTTGGAAAAAAATTAAGGTATGGCGATATATGGATATATGGAGGTTCTGTGTAAATAACTCTTTTTGCAACGTATATATCAAATCAACCAATCAATCAAAGTTTATTTATACAGCCCTTAATAACAAATACCTCAAAGGGCTGCACAAACCACAATGACATCCTCGGCTAAAAAAAGGTATATTTAAAGGCCAGGGTATACAAATTAGTTATAAAATGGGACTGAAATGCTTCTACTAAAGCATATAATCTGCGGTTTATAATCCGGTGTACCTAACATATCGTGAGGAAAGTTTTTGTTTTTTTATTTAGTGGGTGTGGCTTATACACGGGTGCGCTCTTTGGTCCAAAAATACGGTACATATGGATTGGCATAAATATATTTGGCGTTACTGGAAGTATTGTTTGTGATATGCATTTACTTAGTAATCAAACAGGTGGGAGGTGCTTAATAGTTTTTTGCCATTTGATAGAAATTAGATGTATCAAGACCAAATTTGCAAACTAGACAAGGACGTCAGCTTGACATCAAGACAACATGGATATTGCAGTCCTTAGGTAAACACATGTGACACATGAGCCAGTGGTTCTGAAGAGGAAAAGGACTCCAGGACCATGTCCTTAGCAAACGTTTCAGGTGTATCGGGTCTGTTAGAATATTATGTTTTTTGGATTAGATGGGCTGGGTGTGTGGGATGTGGGGTTCCTCAGGTCTCGACTTTGGGACCCCTTTTGTTCAACTTGAACATACTACCACTAAGCCAACTAATACGCATCTTTAATGTGTCCTAACCCCACTAGGCAGATGACACTCAGGTTAACGTTTCCCTGACGGCAGGTGAACGTCGGCCTGTTGATTCACTTTGTAGCTGCAACAAACAGTTCAGTGTGTGGATGCAAAATAATGTTCTCCACTTAACTCAGACACAACTGAAATAATTTTCTTTGGCTCACAGTGAAACTATTTTAGTCACCTTGAGACCCTCTACCTGAAACATAATGATCAGGTTAGAAATCTCGGGGTACAAATGGACTCAGACTTGAACTTGAACAGACACAATAAGTCAATAACATCAGCATCTTTTTACCACCTGAAACACAGCAGATAAATCAGATAAATAATGTGTAAATCAGCCTTGGATACTAGTCCATGCTTTCGTCTCCAGCAGGTTAGACCAGTGGTCCTCAACCACCGGTCCCGGGACCGGTACCGGTCCGTGACGCATTTGCTACCGGGCCGCAGTGAAACATTAAATAATTTATAAACAACTGCTTTTTCTCTGATTTAACTTTGGCCTGTCCCACTTGACACACCAATTAGCTTGTTTATAGATGTATAATACAGCTCCTCATAGGAAGTTGCCATTTGTTATAACTTTGTGACATGATACAATGCACATTAATGAACATTTAAAATATAAATGTGCCAGATTTTAGCCAAAGGCTGATTTCCATCTGCATCTCATTGCAAAGAAACAAGCCCAGGGCTCCCACTAAGTCAATGTTATAGTGAGTTGTATTTTTCATGCACTTATTTTTGCTGTATTTATCTGGCACAAGTGGAAAGCCGGTCGCTGAAAATAATGCCTACAATAAAGCGGTCCGTGGTGCAAAAAAGGTTGGGGACCACTAGGTTAGACTACTGTAATGCCGTTCTTACTGGGCTCTCTAAAAGAGATGTAAAGCAGCTGCAGTACATCCAAAATACTGCTGCTTGAATCCTGATTAGAACCAAAAAATACGACCAAATTCATCTAGTCAGTGCTTGGGTCACTGCACTGACTTCCTGTAGCTCAAATAATAGACTTTACAACAGCTCTCCTTGTGTACAAGTCTTGCCATGGTCTTGTGCCAAAGTACATATCTGACATGTTAAGAGACATATAAACCATCTCGGGCTCTGAGAACCCTAGGGAGTGGTCTCCTGCTAGTGCCCAGAGTCAAGACCAAACATGGTGAGGCAGTGTTTCAGTTGTATGCTCCTAAAAACTGGAATAGTATTCCTAAATACGTGAGACAGGCTTCAACATTGGCAATGTTCAAATTCAGGCTGAAAACATTTTATTTAATTGTGCATATGACAACTGAAAGTATTTTATCTGCACTCTTTGATTTTAATTTGAATTATAATAGTTTATAACATGATTTGATTTTATGTTTTTAATCTAATTATGATTACTTTTATGATTATTTTATCTTTTTGCGTTCTTGTAATTTTCAGTACAGCACTTTAAATTGCCTAGTGTACAAATTGTGCTCTATAAATAAACTTGTTAATTTAATACATTTGTTCTTAAATATCCTGGCACTTACAGTAAATCCATGTTGTTTTATCACATAATTCCATACAGGCCCATTTAAAAGGGTAGGAGGTTAAAGCTTAGAAATCTTTAAGAAACTAAGAAAATAATTTTAGCTAGCATCTTTTTCCAATTTTTCCACTTCGCACATTCATTCCTGATACTGATTTCATCGACCTACCAAAATCCAGATTATTCTGTGGTTCTTAGTTACCTCCATCAAAATGGAGTGAAAGTAAAAGTAAAAGCAGAACAACCAGAGCGAGGAGAAACCTGCCCATCATTATGAGGTGTGTCTGACCCACCTCTCCAAAAACACTAACTCTTAAAAGGACACAGCAGTAATGAAACTGGATAAAATATGACTTCTTTCACCTCACAATGAAGGGGCGTGTAAACACTGCCACCCCAGTCTGACAGCTGAAAAATGGCTCTTCATTATGTTACTTCAACCATGTCCCTGTTTGAGTAATTAGATGTACAGTAGCAGTGTGCATGTGACATGGGAGAAGAGGTCCATCACACAATGATATGCACACAACACAAACACACACATTAAAAGACAGCGCACCAATTACATGATGGACAATCGTCCGTTGGTTTATAATCATTAATGCTCCCTAAAGACAGTTTAACTGGCCAACCAGTTGACCTCACATATGGGTGACTGACATCACATCAACACAGCTCAACATGTAGGATTGTTGATTTGATGTACTGAGTGACTGCCAGCCACCTCCCATCAGACCATATTAAATCTGCTTTTAAATGCCCTCCTAACTCGACCTGGGCCAATATTTGACAAGTCTATTATTCAAACGATAAATGAAAATGAACTCAATAAGTTTGCCAGCCTCGATAATCGCGATATGTATGCCTTGTTACGGGATGCAAGAGCAGTCATTCTTTGCATCGGTTTCAGTAGCTGCTGCTGCTGTTTGTACTACATGCACATAAACGCTAATAATTATAAACGCTGAAAAACCCTCAAGGGTTAGTATTACCGTATTACACTAAAATGATCAAAAAACCATGACTGATAACTAGAGATGTCCGATAATGGATTTTTTGCTGATATCCGATATTCCGATATTGTCCAACTCTTAATTACCGATTCCGATATCAACCGATACCGATATATACAGTTGTGGAATTAACACATTATTATGCCTAATTTTGTTGTGATGCCCCGCTGGATGTATTAAACAATGTAACAAGGTTTTACAAAATAAATCAACTCAAGTTATGTAAAAAAAATGCCAACATGGCACTGCCATATTTATTATTGAAGTCACAAAGTGCATTATTTTTTTTAACATGCCGCAGCTTGGAATTTGGGACATGCTCTTCCTGAGAGAGCATGAGGAGGTTGAGGTGGCCGGGGTTGGGGGGTGCGGGATTTAGGGGTAGGGGTTAGCGGGGGGTGTATATTGTAGCGTCCCGGAAGAGTTAGTGCTGCAAGGGGTTCTGGGTATCTATTCTGTTGTGTTTATGTTGTGTTACGGTGCGGATGTTCTCCGGAAATGTGTTTGTCATTCTTGTTTGGTGTGGGTTCACAGTGTGGCGCATATTTGTAACAGTGTTAAAGTTGTTTATACGGTCACCCTCAGTGTGACCTGTATGGCTGTTGACCAAGTATGCGTTGCATTCACTTGTGTGTGTGAAAGCCATAGATATTATGTGATTGGACCGGCACGCAAAGGCAGAGCCTTTAAGGTTTATTGGCGCTCTGTACTTTTCCCTACGTCCGTGTACACAGCTGTGTTTTAAAAAGTAATACATTTTACTTTTTTAAACCGATACCGATAATTTTAAAACCGATACCGATAATTTTCGATGTTACATTTTAAAGCATTTATCGGCCGATAATATCAGCAGTCCGATATTATTGGACATCTCTACTGATAACCACACGTTGATATGGACCAACTAGCGTTAGCTTGCTCGCTTGCTTAAATGCTAACATGAAAATGAAACATTAACGTCTTTCCCCATTAATAAACATTATACCCCAATTTAAACTTGTATAATCACATTACTGACTAAACAACTAAGATACAGTATTCACATTGAACATAAAGGCTATGCTCTTTTAGTGCAAAGTGAGCTATAAAAACTCCACAGTGTCAAGTTGAAACAGACGTGAGGTTTGTTCAACAGGCAGTTTTAACTCGCGTGATGTCACATAAACCAGAAGTGAAACAAAGTGATGACCTAGTTTGTACTGATAAAAAAAACATTCTAAAATATTGAGAAACACACAAATGACAAAAATATGGCTCTTATGAAGCCAGAACAATATTGAATGTTTCTTCTGACAAGAAAAATGCAACTTGGATAAAAATGCTTTTTGAGATCATGTTAATGGTGATACATTTGGTCATAATAACTTTATTTAGACATTTAATTTACTGCTTTGGACAGAAGCTATTTTATTGCTTTTGGTTGTGATTTGTATTCATGTGCAAAATTTTGTTAAAGGTGCCATATGTAATAATTTGATGCCAATTCATTAATGTCAAAAGGCATTAATAAATAATGTTCTTTTCGAATACCTTAATAACTGGGATATGCTCATTTCAAAATTAGATTTAGAGCCCCAAAATATAATTATTTTAATTTCGATGCCCCGCCCTCCACCGTTTGACCAATTAAAAAGTCTGTGAGTGTGTCACATCCAGGTTGCCAGATACGCACCCCCATCTTCGTCGAGCTGCTGCCACTGGTAAAGTTACTAAACATGTCAGACCTTAGTAAATCTAAAAGGCGTCGTTACGATTCTCAACTTATTCATGACAAAGCCAGGAACAAAACGAGAATTTGTATCGGGGATGCCTTTGACTGAAGGAGACGATTGAAGGCGGAGACAATTTTTTCATCTGACGCCAAACTTGCTAATTTCCTCCTTGATAGGTAAGTCAGGCATTTATGCTTTCTTATTATTTGTAATAAATGGAAATGGACATTTCGTATGTAAACTATGTTGTCCAAGAGTCTATGATCTTGTCTAACAAAGCTAGTATGTTTGTGCAACAAATGCTTATTGTGTTGGTTAACGGGGGAAATATATGCCTGTTAGCCTGTATGTCGATGTGTCATCCAACTGACAGGGAAAAATATATTTTCGACAACTAAAACCTATGTGGATATGGATAGTTTCTGAGGAAATGTGTTCCAAAATTAGCACGGCTAATTGCGATTTCTGGTACCGTATGTGCAACAGCCACATATGGGATGGTATTTGCTTGGCACAATATAATTTAAGATTAAAGATTCAAGATTAAAGTTTAAAGTACCAATGATTGTCACACACACACTAGATGTGGTGAAATTTGTCCTCTGCATTTGTCCCATCCCCTTGGGGAGCAGTGGGGAGCAGTGGGCAGCAGCGGCGCCGCGCCCGGGAATCATTTTGGTGATTTAACCCCCAACTCCAACCCTTTGTTGCTGAGTGCCAAGCAGGGAGGTTATGGGTCCCATTTTTATAGTCTTTGGTATGACTCGAATGCATTACATGTCATGATTTTCTACTTTGTGTATTGACATGGTAGTAGGCTATATGATTTATGCATAACGTGGTTTTTGAATAACGTGGGTTGGCTAATAGAATTGCACTCTCCACTAAAAGATGGTGATGTGCGTACATGGAAGAGAATGGTTGGATGCAACATTATACATACTTTTAATATTCTGTTGTGTGGAATGATAGAAAAGGATTAATCAAATAAAATTAGTCAGAGAACATTGGTAGGTATGAAAAACACTAACATTATGACAGACTTATGCTGTCTCTAAAGGGGAACTGCACTTTTTTAATTCAAAATTGCTTATCATTCACAATCCTTATGTAAGACAAGAACACATACCTGTATGTTTTTCTTTTTTTATGCACTCGAAATAGTAAATAAATGCGATCAAAAGTCCACTTACAATGGAGCCGATGGAGTTATGCTGAACAAAATGGGGCGGTAATGTTACTGTTGGCCTTGGCTTGCCATCAAAGTAAGCTTATGCGATATACAATATACAATACCGTGCGGTCAAATTAGACATTTTAGCAGGGTAATGCCAACAATCTGTCCCGACTACCGACGAAAATATTGCTGCGTAACTTTACAAATACATTTGGCTAATCGACATCAGTTAAATGTGGCATAATTACTTAGTAAACCATCTTACATGAAGCATAAACAAGAGAAACCTACAGTGTAGGACTCGCTGATTGCCATTTCAAGTTCCTTGGAGTAGCATTCTGATTCGGCTGCATATCTGGCAACCTCAGTCATGGCGAGTAGGAGGGGACTACATAATTTTGACCATTACTACATATGGCACCTTTAACAGGAGTATATTTAATTTTTTATTATTAGTTTGTTTCATTTAACTAGGATATTTACAAGTTGTCATTCCAATTACTACGTTGAAATATAGGAGAAATACAGGTTTATTGCATTTGAAAGGGTATACTTGCATTATGTGTCATCACTACATCAGTGGTTAATTTGGTCTCAAAATAATGTTGACAATAATTTAATTTATTGGCAATTATTTGTAGGGCAATATATCATCCAGCTAAATTTGTCATCAGGTAACAAGCCTCAAGCCACCCTGCAGAAAACATAGGAAGAGGGAGGGAACACAGAGACGACAAAAAGACAAACACGTGGGCGCACCTACATCCACTATTTCAATTGGACACTCTGATAACCAACACCACCAAGCAGGACAGTAAAACATTTACTGCACTGGTGATGGAGGAGGTTTGCCAAATATTAAAGCAATTTCTTCAAGGTCAGGGAGGTGTGTAAGTCACAAATATCAACACGTGAACTGTATTCACGCAATTTAGAGACGTTGACTGTGTACGATTACACGGTCATGTCACCACGGTGGTCGTGCACGGCTGCTGAGATCTTCAACTCGGGCAAGACAAGGCTGTCAGGATGGGCTTCCCCCCCACCCTCCAAGTTTATGGCTATGCTCACGGGCACGGTAGAGGTTCTGGCCTATTTAAATTCATAGCGCAACCCCGCTCGCACCGCCTCGAACACCCCGTACCCGTTGAGAAGGAAAACTGACACGCCGCAGGCTAAGGAGAGGTAGGGGTGTGTGTGTGTGTGCAGTCATCTCCATCCTTGTCATTGTTCTGGACGCCGACCGCAGCGTTTGTGTATGTGTGGAACCGGCCGGTCCACATGAGGTGCGTTACTGAGAGCTACATGTGTAAACATTGTATGTGTCACACCCTGGCTTGACACAGTGGCCAACACCTCAGTGACCATCAGTGCAAAAGCAACTTTTCTTACCTACTGGTACCTGTTTTTGTGTATTTGGGTTCTGCATAAGTCCTAAAAATGTAAAATCAAAGCATGGAGGCATGGTGGAAGAATTTTATAAAACAATCCAGCCTTCCTTCCTTCTTCCTCCAAACGCGCCGTTTGAAATTTGTGACGTTTTTCCCAATTGTGGCGTCAGTGAATATCTCCATTTATGGTACATCGCCATTGTACTCCGATGCTGTAGTCATTAGGCAGCTTCTTCTCTATCCTCTAGTAGTGGGGCAGACTGGCTCGTACGTGCACGTGCATACTCCACTGTTGCCATTTCTAAAACAGAGTAGTGTATAGTTTTAACTTATATCCGTCAGTGGACTCCATATGGAAGCGCTAAAAACTACAACATGGCTGATGAGGAGAAGGCGTTGTCAAAGTGGAGGCACGTAAACAAGACAACAAAGACAAAACAGCGCATCCTGAAGAGACGGTCAGAGAGTGCTTTGAATATGGTCTCTAAAACATAATCTATTACACATATAACGACTTGTTTTAACAGCGATTCGATTCGATATTTTTGGTTGCCGATACGATTCAGGAACAAGCCCGATTTTTCGGACGAGTGGTTCCGAAACGATTCAGTGAGTTGAAATCGATTCAGTACCTTTTTAGCAAAACCAATTTAAGCAATGTGACTGTGAAATAAACCGTGGATATTGGACACTGCAGGTGAAGTTTCCTATATTCCTGTTATTTCTTGTAAGCGAATTGTGTCTAAATGATTTATGGATGCAAACAAGCAAATAAAAAACAATTAATGGCCAATTCCTTCACATTTTACTTGAAAAAAAAAAAAAGTGTAACCAACACTTTAGGTTGAATAACAGAGGAAACTTTTTTCTGCGAAAAGTACAGTAACCAACATTTCAACAGTAGATTTACTCGGCCATACAGTATCTGTTCCAGATGTTCGCCGATGACGAACAGTGTCCCAGCTGTTTGTATGCCCCTTTCATCCCTGTTGATGGCGCTGGCCCCTTGCTGCCTAATTTCCTTCATCCATCTCTTCGAGTTATTTATTTCTCATGAAATGACTTCTCCTTGGCTGCCAGTTGCTTGTTGTGTGTCACACTTCATGTTGTTATGTTCCAGAAGTCGGTGCATCGCCATAACTTGCTGCGCTGTCGCTTTCGTTTTGTTGGTCGCGTCCTCAGTGGCCTAAAGTTGTGTTGCTACTTTAAATTATTGTGTTGTGTCGTTTGCAATTGTTGTGGCTTTTGCAATTGTGCTGTAGCTGAAAGTTGTAATTTTATTTTTGTGTTGTAATTAATGTGGCGTTTGCATGTGTTGTGACTAGGGATGTCCGATAATGGCTTTTTGCCGATATCCGATATTCCGATATTGTCCAACTCTTTAATTACCGATACCGATATCAACCGATACCGTTATCAATCGATACCGATATATACAGTCGTGGAATTAACACATAATTATGCCTAATTTAGGCATCTAGGTATGGTGAAGATAAGGTGCTTTTTAAAAAATAAAAATAAAAATAAAATAAGATAAATAAATTAAAAACATTTTCTTGAATAAAAAAGAAAGTAAAACAATATAAAAACAGTTACCTAGAAACTAGTAATTAATGAAAATGAGTAAAATTTACTGTTAAAGGTTAGTACTATTAGTGGACCAGCAGCACGCACAATCATGTGTGCTTACGGACTGTATCCCTTGCAGACTGCATTGATATATATTGATATATAATGTAGGAACCAGAATATTAATAACAGAAAGAAACAACCCTTTTGTGTGAATGAGTGCAAATGGGGTAGGGAGGTTTTTTTGGGTTGGTGCACTAATTGTAAGTGTATCTTGTGTTTTTTATGTTGATTTAATAAAAAATAAAAATAAATGAATAAATAAATAAATTTAAAAAACGATACTGATAATTAAAAAAAACGATACCGATAATTTCCGATATATTACACTTTAAAGCATTTATCGGCCGATAATATCGGCAGGCCGATATTATCGGACCTTTCTCATGTATGTATCGCAATTTTTCTTATGATGACAACACAAACGGGCGAAATAAACAAATGTAATGTCCTTGTTTTTTTAAAGTGTTAAACTTCATATAAAGTCAGCCGTTCTTAAATTCAATGGTTTCCGTTTTTTTAATAATGATAAAATCGATTGATTTCCTTTTAAAATGATCTTGGATCGATACATATCTTCCTGATGGCGCAGAATGATATACTTGAAATTTAGGAAAATAAATTGATCTATCGATACATCAATCAATCGTTATACTCCTATAATCATTTTGACCAAAGAACCACCATTACATGTAATGTAGACCACAAGGAAGTGTTTTAAATGTACAAAAAAAATCATACTATGACCCCTTTAACAGAAAGCATTTGTTATTATTGAAAGGTAAACTAAAAGGAAAACATTCTTCTTGGGTCAAAAGACACAAATGACCCAATAAGTCCTTCAAACTTAATCATACTCCGTTGAGAACTTGATTTATACTTTTCTTAAGATATGAGTGCGTATTTAAGAACACAATCTTGGCAGCCGGGCAGCGTCAAACTGATTTGTCCCAAAATTGACGGGAGCTATTTTTTCAACTGAGATTCATGCCTATGGGCAAGTTAGGTCGAAATCAGCTTTAAAATTTAAGTGTAAATCCCTCAGACTGGGACTATGTATTAAACTACACATTCAACTTGTAACGACTGGGTCGCATAGTGATGCGGGGGTCGTTTTCTCAAGATGCAGACAGACTTCGGACACAGCGTGCAGGTAGGAAATTATTTATTTACCAATAAATCAGGCGGGAACAAACAAAAGCGTGCTCATAGCCCGGAAAGCAAAGCTAAGGGGGCTAGCGTGGGAGCTAGCATACAAAAAGAGCTTAGCATGGAAGCTAGCATATAAAAAAGAGACTAGCATGGAAGCTAGCATACAAAAGGAATCAAAATACCGTCGTTAAATGTTGTGTTTAGAAAACTAGGAAGCCAAACTGACTGACCGGAAAAGGCAGGACTAAATAGCTCTCTGATTAGCGCTCGAGAACAGGTGAGCGTCCCGAACACTAATCAGAGACAGGTGAAAACCCATGGTAACTGAAAACAAACCCAGTGGTACGCAAAACAGGAACTCAGGGAGTCCAAAAACCAAACAGAACATGATCCGGGCAGCAGATCATAACACTCACATTTTTCAAATTTTGGTGTTTGAACAAGTCAGCAAACGAGCAAATTGTGACTTTTTAAAGGGAGAGGCATCTAACTACGCTCCCACAAGACAGATTAAGACCAAAGTGGTATGCTCATATGTGGATTAGAGGCAGTGTACGTGTGTGCGCATGTCATGGGTCAGCTGCATGTGTGTGGACAGCCACCGAGTCCTCGGCACAAGAAGGCCGGTGACAGCTGGACTGGCAACGGGGGAGGAGGGGGCTGGTGCGTGGCGGTCTGGGTCCGCACGAGCAGCCACGGTATCAGATTAACCAGGGTCTTACACTTATCCTTGCTCCATATACAGAACATGGCTGACGGAGGAACGCTCCGCCACCCGTCAGTCACCTGTCAGTCATCAGGGCCAGCAGGTGGGTCAGCGCGAGGGTCAAAGTGGGAATATTCATGTCAGAGTGTTGCGTCGAGGCCTCTAAGCCACAGGTAAACATCCAACCAATGTGTTATGGAAAAATGGATTACACTTGTTTTTGTAATCCACAGCCTTCAAAACACAATCTGTTCAATCTCTGACAAAGCAAACGCCGCCCGACACAACCAGCGGTGTGAGAGAGCATGTACGTCGCTGTCCTTTCATGGTGTTTCGGCATGAGTTAAAATGTTCCTTTAGCTAACATCCTCTTTATCAGCGTTTGGACCAAGGGTCTACAAGATGTAGCTCGTTAGCCACCAGTTACTTGCCACCTGATTAAGAGTAGCATGGACATTTAACTCCAGCATGTAACACTTGCAAATAAAAACTAGACAAAACTGGACAGCACAATTATTATAAGCTCAGCGTTAAATAGCTTTTTTGTTAAACAATTTGTCCTCTATTGCCAGATAAACATATTCCAAACTACAAAAAAAATTGGTACCAGTATCGATTCCCAGATATCGGGAATTAGTACTGTATCGATTAAAATGTGAAAAGTTACATTAAAAACTAACACTTTAAATGTTGGCAGTCATACAAATAAAACACAAATAGATCACTTTTAATTGGCCATAATAGCTATTACAGGGATGAAAGTTGAAGACACCTGTTCCGGTGCAACATCTCATTTTGTGTGGTGTTGATTATGCAGTAAGGTTTTGGATTTCCGCAATAAAGCAAAACTGCAGTATGTATTCCATAGAATGACAATGCGGTTGGTTCCAAAGTTTAAACTACAGATCAACTGATGATCGGACAGGCCTATTATCGGCGCCGATATTCGGCATTTTTGGTTATATGGGTATTGGCCTTCATTTTTTATTTTTTTTACAACAGAACTACATCAGCAGATACAAATATACACACAGGATACCAGTATTTTTTTTTTTTTTAAAAACAATAATTTGTGAAGTATATAAGTAATAACCACTGCTCAAACACCTGCAGCTCGTTTGCTGGAGCCCAATTTTCTATTTATTTATTTCATTTAAAAATAAAAATTACTGTCATTGTCAAAACTTATACCCAAATATATTTTGATATATGACAGGGCATTTATTTTAATTCTTGTGAGGAATCCGGTCTGCTCGACCGCGTCACTCACACGGCCACGCCCCCCTCTCTCTCTCTCCTGCAGTACGTCTCCTTTGCTTACAGTAGGAAGGAGATTCATATGGCCCCATTCATCACGGTACATCTGACACATGAAACGTGACAAATTTGAGGCGTGCACTATCCACATCAGCCTCCAGATGGCAGCAAAGAGTTGAATATATTAAATGTGTGTTTTGTGGAAATTCCAACTTTGACCACAGCGTCAGTTGCTATGTAGAGTGGCGCTTTCCATCATTTTCAGCACAGCCCCTCTTGGACTCGCACGAGAGCCACCCAGGATCGGGAGGCCATATGAATCCCTTCCCTACTGTCAACGTTCCCTCTAAGGTGCGCGCCTGTGCAATTGCGCACTGCTCAAGCGTCCTCTGCGCACGGCAAATCTATGCAACGCACAAAATCAAATAAAAAAATAAGCGCATAACAATTTTCGACACACGGACACGACAGAGAAAACAGTTTTCGTCATCATTGTTCAAATATTGTAACGTCTGTCGAGACGCTTTGAGGACATGAATTCCATCCATCACTTTATTGAGCAAAACTCTTTATTGTCGGCCAGAAACACATCACCAAAACATTAGTAAAAAATGATATCTAGCAAAAGTGGTCATTTTCTGCAGTACAAACCAGACCAAAAGCAACTTTGTTATATCAACAGCAGCCGCTCGCTCTTTCTCACTTGCGCCAACACATGCACATATGGCACTTAGCAAGTGATGCGTTTACAGCCACACAAAAAGTCGGACAACTCCAACACCACACAAAGTGTCATTCCAGGTCGTTACACTATGATTTACCAATCAAATGTGTGCTTATTCTAGTGTCATTTATTAGGAATCTTAATTTATAAATATTAATCATGAAATGCTGTTAGTATATTAAATAAATACTAATAAAAATATATTTTTTACAAACAGGAAGTTGCAGGAATGTATACATGATCCCCTGCTTACATCTCATTGTGCAAGATGTGAATGTTTTAATGGGAACTAAATGCAATGTCAGAAAGGGGTACAAATCGTCGGATGAAAAAGAGCACAGCTCCCTCCCCCCATTCTCACCACATTCTACAGAGGCACTATAGAGAGCCTGCTGACCAACAGCATCTCTGTCTGGACTGGAGCCTGCAATGCCTCAGACTGGAAGTCTCTCCAGAGAGTGGTGAGGACGGCAGAAAAGATCATCAGGACTCATCTTCCTCCTATCCAGGAGATCGCAAAAAGCTGCTGCCTGACCAGGGCTCAGAAAATCTGCAAAGACTCCTCCCACTTTCACTGCTGGACTCTAGAAAGAGGTTCCGCAGCCTCCGAAGCAGAACCTCCAGGTTCTGTAACAGCTTCTTCCCTCAGGCCGTAAGACTCTTGAACGCGTCATAAATATCCCCTCAACTCCCCCCAAAATGGATTAACTCGCTGGAATAAAAAAGACAATATAACATACATACATAAACATGGATGCATGTGAAAAAGTGCAATATATTTATCTGTACAGTAACCTATTTATTTATTTATACATGCACCTTATTGCTTTTTTATCCTGCACTACCATGAGCTTATGTAACAAAATTTTGTTCTTATCTGTAAAGTTCAAATTTGAATGACAATGAAAAGGAAGTCTAAGTCTAAGTCTAAATTATTTCCAAAGCAGGACCTCCACCCAGACAAACAATACAAGTACACAGTCCATGAAAAACAATATTTTTTGTTATTGTCATTGTAAGTGGGCCTAAACACTTATATTAGAAAATCATCTCATGGAAATGACTGCTGTCATTTGATTATAATAATAAGAGAATGTTGTCTGTCTATCTGTGTTGATGAGGTGGGGACTTGTCCAGGGTGTACCCCGCCTTCCGCCCGAATGCAGCTGAGATAGGCTCCAGCGACCCCGAAAGGGACAAGCGGTAGAAAATGGATGGATGGATGGATGGAGATTGAACTTGTTATTTAGTCAGGTTTGGGACAGGTGTGCTGCTGGTGTAGCCACAGTGTGCACGTCTGATGTTGCTCACATGGGCTCCACTGAATGCTGAGGGAGTTTTTGAGTTTGCTCACACACGTGAAAAATTAGAGGGAACATTGCCTACTGTACATGTCAAAACATAAAATTTTTGCCAAGAAATCCAGTTTTTGTCTTTCTTACCTGGTGCATTCTCAGTCTCGATTTTTGGGTTTTTTGGCTACTGCCGAGATGGAGTCGCTCGACGAGCCTCCGTCCACAACACTTGCAGCGTTTCATGTTCCGTGATTCAATCAAATAATGTGACAGAGATGGATGGACATGAAATCAACAGAAAAGATATCTCTGCCAAAAATCCAATATTTGTGTGAATGTCTTGACACAAATGAGACTCATTATTTAAGTAAAGAAGAGCAGGCAGCAGCTCACACATTCTCATACATTCAGTAACATCTAAGGCTGCAGCTAACGATTATTTTTCTATCGATTAATCTATAGATTATTTTTTTCGATTAATCGGTTAATCTATAGATTATTTTTTCGATTAATCTATAGATTATTTTTCCTTTTACCGATTATTTTTTTATTCAAAATGAAGATGAAAAAATAAATGTAGGCCCGTTTTTTCAAAAGGCATGGCTTTTATTTACAAAAAAAAAGAAGTATGGCCACTCAGTCAACATTGACAACAACATGACTAAATATTCTGTAACAATGTAAACATTTAAAACTTTTAAAATTTAACAAAATTAAAAGTAGCTTATTTGCTTTTTAATGTGCAAATATAAAAGTCAACATCCAGTGCAAATCTTAATATTCTGCAATAGTATAAGCATTTCAAAATTAAAAGTATTGCTTATTTTGCTTTAAAATGTGCAAAAATAAAGATAAACATCCAATACAAAAAAGTGCAAAACGAAATATTCTGTAACAACAGTGTAAACATTTCAACAAAAGTGAAAGTATTGCTTATTTGCTAAAATGTGCAAAAATAAAGATAAACATCCAATACAAAAAAGTGCCAATCTAAATATTCTGGAGCACTGTAAACATTAAGTATTGCTTTTAAAATGTGCAAAATAAACATCCAGTCCAACACAGTACACAATAACCAATTCTACTCATTCCAGTGAGTGTCTAACAGTTGTAATGAAGAAAGGTTAGCATGTCTACATGCTTTGGTTCTTTTCTTGTTTACAATATTCCCAGCAGCTGAAAATAGGCGCTCAGAAGGGGTCGATGTGGCTGGAACTGAGAGCTAATTAGCCTTCACCTCAAGCCAGGATTGCGAGTGAGCTGAGCTGCAGTTTAAGTTTCTAGAAGGTCAACGGGCTCATAGTGATGTTACTAGTAGTTGACTGGGAGGTGTTTATTATCATTTGGGGAGAGTCCGCTGCCTGATGCTCACCTGCTAAACACCTATCTGCTCCACGCTGAAGCGCTGACTACATGCGCTCTGAATACGCACTGCTGATTGGCTGATAATGCTTCGTGTGTACCAATCAGATGGTTGTGTGGGTGGGACAATGCTGCGTGTGTACCAATCAGATGGTTGTGTGGGTGGGACAATGCTGCGTGCTGAGACAGAGGCAGACGGAGCAAAGCAGCTTGTTAAGACTTTAGCTTTAGCTTAGAAAACTCGTTCGGTACACCCCCGTACCGAACCGAAAGCCCCGTACCGAAACAGTTCAATACAAAACACGTACCGTTACACCCCTAGCAGATACAAATGACACATTCATGTTTTTGTGTAATGATGACAACGTATGCTCGCACGGACGATTGACTAGTTGATGGTTTTCTTTTCAAATGTTCGTTCATAGCCGTTGTGCTGCTATGATAGGCCATTTCCGCTCGACACAGTGTGCATACAACAACATTATTAGGCCATTTATTGAAATACTCCCACACTTTTGACCACTTTTGGCATGCTTTTCCCCCCTCGCTCGCACCGCTCGCATCGTCTTCTTTGATCGTCTGCTTTGCGCTTCGCCATGACGGAAGTGTGACGTCATTATGCGACGCGTCGACGCACAAAAACGGCGTCGACGTATTTACGTAACCGATGACGTCGACTACGTCGACGCGTCGTTTCAGCCTTAGTAACATCCAAGAAGAAATGATGCCAGCCAGCTTGAAAAATGTCCCAACTATACGGGAAGGAGCCCAAAATAGTTTTTATTTAAATGTTGGCAATATTTCAGGGTTCCTTACGAGGAAACTTTACAATCCATAAACTGCTATACAATTGTATACAATTGAGTAGATGGCGAGTTATTGTGATGTAGAGACAAATGCCATATTTTTACATATTTTCCCAAGACATTTGCCATATTTTGAAATGCAAATGTTGATGCTCGTCTTAGACACACGTAATAAAAAGGTGTTGGTGAAATCCCATGATGTTTTTTTGCTGCTAAATTAAACACATTAGCGCCGCATAAAACATTATGTCTCTACTGGTCCCACGATTCCTACAAAACAATGTTAAAAAAACAACTTAAAGCCTTGTCCAGCTGTTTAATGACATATACTATTCATGTTTAAGTAACTTTTACTGCAAATTAATATTGGCTCTAAATATCGGTTATCGGCTCTGAAAAAAACTTATCGGTCGATCTCTAGTGTAAACTTTGAAATCCTTTCCTACACATGCAGTGTCACCAGCCTGGGTACCCTTCAGATGCAGTCAGTGATTATTTACAGGACCAAAACCATCTCCTCCTGCATGCACGCGCAGTGCATTGACAGCCTTTACTGCCGGTCATAAAGATCACATGTTTTGATACCTCCGTTGGGCAGGCTTTCATCCAATAACACTACATCACGCCTTGTCTTGTTAATGAAGAAGCACACGAATAAACGTGCGGATTTCCATTTGGGAGCATCCAGCCGGGTGCCCCGGTGTCACAACGGAGCGGCCCGCTGACATCTTAATGTGTTTGATTAAAAGCACCAAGAGGCCAGATGGAATGGCCTTTGGCGGATGTTAGGAGGTGTTCTCATGAAATAAGAGGACAGGCAAAGAGCACACATACAGGAAGGTAAGATGGCCATGATTAGCATAGTGAGAGAGAGGCAGGACCAAAGCAGTGGGGGAGGTCAGGGCAGATAAGATTTAGCCTTCTCAAGCTTTTAGAGTTAAGTGACCCGTGTTGAATGGTGATTTTGAAGCAGCTGGGGGTACAGTAGCTACATGACATCAGAGGTCCTACAGCAAAAAACCTGACAGGACACGTGCCACCATGCCCCACAGACTAGTTCATTAGCTTCAGGTTGAAGGAGATTAGGACGCTTTCCCCATCAGAGCTAAATAATAAGTTTTTTTGCCTGGTCTTTTTATTAGCAGTTTAATTAACCAAAATAAAACCAAAGATCTTTCAAAATGTTATATTTTTACGAGAAATATATTTTTTGTCGGCAAAATGCTGTCTCTGCATTAGGAATGTAACGATATGAAAATGTCCTATCACTGTTGTCATTATCACGGTTAGGGCTGGGCGGTATACCGGTAATATAGTTAATACCAGTGTATTTCAGAAAGCGGTAAATATTTGAGAATACCGCCATACCGGTATTGTGATGTGCCTTTGTTACGGCTGTTTGCTCTTTTCTGCGCCTGGCGGGTGAAGCACAGGGCATTCCCTTTGGCTAACCCAGGCCCTTTGTGTGTTTAAGGAGGCTTCTCTGATGACGCACTATGACGCGCATCAAGTTGTATTTATTTTTTTGTCGGCGCGGTGGCGACTTTTCAACTCTTGGCTATTTTATGGCTATCGGTAAGTGGCTCCAACTTTATTTACAAATACACACATTTTCTTGATAACCTGTATCTCTCCTTGTAGCGACTTTACCATCAATCTCATCTGTTTATGTCGTTTACTTCTGTTAGCAACTTAGCACAGAAGCTAACGATAACTCCTCTCTGCTACTCACGCGGTGTGTCAAATGTTTAGCTACAACTCGGTTTATAAGTACCCATAGCCTGCGCGGACTAATCTACTGTAGTATAGCGGCTGGGTGGCTGAAAAGTAGTTTCAAACCTAACAGCCAGCATGAACAAAATTTGCTTTGACATAGTAGCTAACTAATTCTTTATGCCTGGTTCACACCAACGGCGCTTGCCTCGCTTTAAAGCGGCGAGCAATTTGTCCACGAATATCCCGATCTCCGAAGTAATGTTATGCTTTGATACGCTCTGATACAAATTAGTTGCCGCTTTGGGGGGACGAATTACCGTTCCTCACGATTTTATGCCGCTTTGATATGCTTTAAATCACGCTTTGATACGTTTTTTTACGCTTTATTGAACTTTATTATGCTTTGATGCGATCCTGACGCTTTAAATCAGGCTCTGACACGATTATCAAGCTCTGTTGTGCATTGGAATTAATGTGTCATGAACATTATGAACATTAATTTGTAATAATGACTTTGAAATGTGATATTGTTATGTAATTATGTGCAATTTGGAAGATGCTGTGATTATTATTTTGTGAATTTGATGAATAAATTGCGTGCGCACACATAGTATAATAAAAAAGAGAAATATGATAAACAAATAAGTAAAAAAAAAATTGAAAAACTCAGTATACTAAGTTTTCCCCACATTTTTTTAGATTTATCTATTTATTTGATTTCTCTTTTTGTTTTATTATATACAGGATAAAACACAATGTAATAAAAAAGAGAAATATGATAAACAAATAAGTTAAAAAAAAATTGAAAAACTCAGTATACTGTTTTCCACACATTTTTTATATTCATTTATTTTTTCAATTTCTCTTTTTTTTCCGTTATATTATGTTTATTATTTATTATCTATTATGTTTTATATCCATTTATTTTTTCAATTTCTCTTTTTTTTCCGTTATATTATGTTTATTATTTATTATGTTTTATATTCATTAATTTTTTCAATTTCTCTTTTTTTTTCTGTTATATTATGTTTATTATTTATTATGTTTTATATTCATTTGTTTTTTCAATTTCTCTTTTTTTTCGTTATATTATGTTTATTATTTATTATGTTTTATATTCATTTGTTTTTTCAATTTCTCTTTTTTTTCGTTGTATTATGTTTATGACTTATTATTATGTTTTATATTCATTTATTTTTTCAATTTCTCTTCTTTTTTCGTTATATTATGTTTATTATTTATGATTTACTATGTTTTATATTCATTTGATTTTTCAATTTCTCTTTTTTTTCCGTTATATTATGTTTATTATTTATTATGTTTTATATTCAGTTATTTTTTCAATTTCTCTTCTTTTTTCGTTATATTATGTTTATTATGTATTATTTATTATATTTTATATTCATTTATTTTTTCAATTTCTCTTCTTTTTTCATTATATTATGTTTATTATTTATTATGTTATATATTCATTTATTTTTTCAATTTCTCTTCTTTTTTCGTTATATTATGTTTATTATTTATTATGTTTTATATTCATTTATTTTTTCAATTTCTCTTTTTTTTCCGTTATATTTTGTTTATTATTTATTATTTATTATGTTTTATATTCATTTATTTTTTCAATTTCTCTTTTTTTTCGTTATATTATGTTTATTATTTATTATGTTTTATATCTTCATTTCTTTTATTTCTTTGTCATCTTAATAAATATCTATCTTTCATTTCTTATGCTAGTTGACAATAAAAGGCATTTCTTTTATTTTTTATATTCAATGTCACTAGTCAATATCACAGTCACTTCCTATTTGCAGTTGTAGACTGGGGTCCGCGCTTTGAACCAAGATCTGTTAAGCTTTCCTACGCTTTGAGTCAAGCTTTGCTGAGCTTTGTCAGGCTTTGTCAGGCTTTGATACGCTCTCGGCGAGTTTATTCTATCCTTGACAGAGCGCCAAATTTTTTTAAAGCGTTTAAAAAATTTTGGCGAACTGGCCGCATGTCCCGCTTCACTACAAGCTGTCCCACGATCCATTACGACCCTCACGCTTTAATCAGGCTTTGTTACGCTTTAACGCCGCTTTGCATGCCGCTTTAAAGCGCCGTCAAAGCGCCGTTGGTGTGAACCTAGCATAATGAGAATAAACGTTACTTTAATACTTACAACAAAATCAATCTGAGTATGCTCAACACTGGTTATCTAGCCGTGAAACACTGAGGCAACCTTAAGCACTTTGCACATTTGAACTATTTATTTTTTTTAAGATACCCGTATATACTGTATACCGGTATTCGGACTAAAAATACCGCAATATCAGTTTTCTTCCATATCACCCGGCCCGAATCACGGTATTGTTGAATATGCTCAAACATTACACACACGAAAAAATTTTGTGACAACCAACTTTTTCTAAAAACCACAATATATGTTCCTTGGCAAAATAAACTTTGAATATTGTTCTGGCTTCTTAAGAGGCATTTTATTGCCATTTGATTGTTTGTGTTTTTCTTCCGTTTTAATTTGAAAAACTTTTAGAGTGTTTCTAATGATAAAGTCGAATCGAAAGTTGCACGGTTGGTTCATGTGACATCACGTGGGTTCACCGCGTGTCGTATGCACTGTGTTCTACGAGAGCACAGTCTATAGCTTCAATGAGCACAATTGAATAGCTTAGTTGCTCAGACAGTAATGTGTTAAGACTAGTTTAAATTTGTGTACAGAGCATCTGGAAAGTATTCACAGCACTTCACTTTTTCCACATTTTGTTATTTTACAGCCCTATTATAAGATGGAATAAATTCATTTGTTCCCTTAAAATTCAAAAACTTTATTTTTTCAAATGTAAAATAGAAATGATGTACATAATGTATATTAGTGAGCTACATTAAGCTCAAAACTGACCAAGGATAGGTTTGCCAAGCTTGTGGCATTGTCTTTAAATAAACTTGAGGCTGTAATTGCTGCCAAAAGTGTATCAACAAAGTATTGATTAAAAGCTGTGAATACTTATGTACATGTGTTTATTTGTTCTTTATTTTTAATACATTTGCAAACATTAAAAAAAAAAAAAAACTGTTCCACATTCTCATTATTGGGTATTGTGTGTAGAATTTTGAGGACAAAAATGAATGTATTCCATTTTGAAATAAGGCTGTAATGTAACAGAATGTGGGAAAAACGATACTTCCCGTATGTACTGCATAACATTTGAAATTTAGAAAGATGGAACTGTGTCTTGTATTTCTGTCAGCATTTAGGTTAGATACTTTTCCGGGAAATGACCAGTATCACCGTGATTTATCAAAGTGCGGCAACCAATCACAGTTTTATAATAATTACAATTTTATACTAACCATCAGTAATTTTACCTCGGTGTATCATTAATACATTTGTCAGCATTTATTCCATCTCCTTAAGGAAAAGTGGGCAGCTGAGGCGAAGGTCACAATCTTGATGAGGCTTGCTTGGTATACTTGTACTAACAAACGTACCGGGGTACTACACTGCTTTTGAAAAATACAGGTCCTTTTTTTAATGCGAATGGGGTCCGCACCGGGGTAACTTTGCCTTTAGTATGAGCCGGTGCGTTGTAAGGGAGCCAACACAAACCGGAAACGTGTGGAAAAAGAGAGAAAGATGGGGGGAAAAAAGAGGTACATTATATTGCCAAAAGTATTTGGCCACCTGCCTTGACTCACATATGAACTTGAAGTGCCATCCCATTCCTAACCCATAGGGTTCAATATGATGTCGGTCCACCTTTTGCAGCTATTACAGCGTCAACTCTTATGGGAAGGCTGTCCACAAGGTTGCGTAGTGTGTTTATAGGAATTTTAGAACATTCTTCTAAAAGTGCATCGGTGAGGTGAAGGCCTGGCTCTCAGTCTCCGTTCTCATTGCTCTCTTGCTTTGTGCACTGGTGCACAGTCATATTGGAAGAGGGAGGGGCCCGCTCCAAACTGTTCCCACAAGGTTGGGAGCATGGATTTGTCCAAAATGTTTTGGTGTCCTGGAGCATTCAAAGTTCCTTTCACTGTACTAAGGGGCCAAGCCCAACCCCTGAAAAAAAAACCCACACCATAATTCCTCTTACACCAAATTTCACACTCGGCACAATGCAGTCCGAAATGTACCGTTCTCCTGGCAACCTCCAAACCCAGACTCGTCCTTCAGATTGCCAGATGGAAAAGTGTGATTCATTACTCCAGAGAAGGCGTCTCCACTGCTCTAGAGTCCAGTGGCGACGTGCTTTACACCACTGCATCCGACGCTTTGCATTGGACTTGGTGATGTAGGGCTTAGAAGCAGCTGCTCGGCCATGGAAACCCATTCCATGAAGATCTCTGTGTACTGTACGTGGGCTAATTGGAAGGTCACATGAAGTTTGGAGATCTGTAGCAACTGACTGTGCAGAAAGTCTTTGCACTATGCGCTTCAGCATCCGCTGATCCGTTTACGTGGCCTACCACTTGGTGGTTGAGTTGCTGTTGTTCCCAAACTCTTCTATTTTCTTATAATACAGCCGACAGTTGACTTTAAAATATTTAGGAGCAAGGCCATTTCACGACTGGATTTGTTGCACAGGTGGCATCCTATGACAGTTCCACGCTGGAAATCACTGAGCTCCAGAGAGCGGCCCATTCTTTCACAAATGTTTGTAGAAACAGTCTCCATGCCTAAGTGCTTGATTTTATACACCTGTGGCCGGGCCAAGTGATTAGAACACCTGATTCTCCTCGTTTGGATGGGCGGCTAAATACTTTTGGCAATACAGTGTGCAATGGCAGAAGCTGCAACTTTATTTGTTGATAAACTGGAAATATTTTGGCTTCAAAGCAAACGAGAAACAAGCAGTTCTTTAAAACATGGCATGTCAAAGGTGGCAGTACTTTGCTAAACATTTGAAAGACAAGAATCCAGACCTGCACAATCATTTTAAAGACCGGCAGGTAAAAACGTAGCTGAGTAGCTCCCCTGTTGTAACCATGAACATAAATATTTTAGCAGTCAGACAGAGTCCAACACTCGTTTTAACTTTTATTGCCAACCATAAACCAACAGCAGGCTCGATTCCAACATTGGTTCGCTCTCTTGCACACACGTCTCTCTGCGACACAACACTTCATCCTTCTCCTCCTTCTCCTTCTCTACGTTCACGAACACAAAAACTCTGCTAATCACATTAACACCAGCAAGTGGTAACAATACGTACACACCACACAGAGGTGGTTGACCCGTTGCCAATAATTAGTGGAGTCCAAACAGCCCAATGCAAGTGAATGGACTACACTTCACAAAACTCTTTTCTACAAATTATGTGTTATCTTTAACAGTGTGTATTTTACCTGTTACATGTCTCATCTGTGTAGTTTTAGTATTAGAAGTGTTTTTAGTATTTACTACTTGTATTTGTCTTGAAGCCGAGACAGAGTGGCAACCGTAAATTGTACGGCTAGTATTTAATGCAATGACAATAAAGCTTTCTACATTTTTCTATTTTATTCTAACCTAGTCCTAGGTAGTGTTCATGTTGACAGCAGTTTTTCCATTCAGTTTCAGTCAGTCTTTTGATTAAAAATTGTTCAATATTTAGTCACATTTAGTCATCTAAATTGATTTAGTTGTAGTCGACAAAATTCCTTAATATTTTAGTCCACTATGTCAGTAAATGTCGACTAACATACAAAGTATAAAGATAACATACAAAGTATAAAGATAACACATCTTTGAAGTTGTCTTGACTTATTAAGGTAATTGCAGAGCATCTCAAAAACTAAATTCACAACAAGACTCCATGAATACAACAATAAGTACATTTTTCACAAAGCTTACTGTGTTACTATTTTAGCTGAAATTAAGCTTTTTTTTTATTGTTGAATAAGATACGACTAAAATGGTCAAATGAAAGAACAAATGAGTTTTGTTTTTTATTGTGTATAACTACAGTGAGTGTGCACAATTGGTGTCTTGGCCACTGACCCGTGTAAATACAGCAACCAGTATTATAAAACTAACGCATATTTATCTCACATAGCTGTCTTGCTTTGTGTTAGCTTGAAAAATGGCAAATATGCTCTTTTGGGTTGTCAAATTGTGCAATTATCAGCTGAACAGTGTGTCTAAAGTGCACTGTACGGGTATATTTGCTCAGGTGTTCTTAACCTTTTTTAACCTCAGAGCCTACCTTTTTCACTACATTAATATCATATACATTAAGTATTAACACTGAATTAGGAATCTTACTCTTGATTTTTTTATTGGGTTTATTTGATAGGGACAAGTGTGCACGTTACATACTACAACATTTTAGCCAGGGCTAGTTCTCAATGTCCGTCCCTAGTTGGGCATTTTCAAACGATAAAACAGTAGTTTTAATCGTACTTAATAATTACATCCAACCTACTTACAGTTTACAACTTTGTCAAATGATATGAAACCATGTGTAAATTATTTATTTAAAACATAAACTCAGGTTTAGGATTAGAAAAAAAAGTACGAACCAAACACTGCACACTGCAAATATAATTATGTTGTGCTAAAAAGAATAAACAAAATTATTAATGAATATGTTTCTCAACTAAACTGTCAATAAAATTAAAGTGCAAATGAAAACACAGCTTTGCCACTCTAGTCATAATTTTTGCACTTAAACTTTTCTATGACTCTAGCGCCAGACTTTTTCTGTTTGATATTGTCATTACTGCCACAAGTGGTGGAAAAGTGAGTACCGCACGGCCCATATGGATCACAACTGAGAAACAGATATTTTTTGGCATCCGTGTAGAGGGGGCTTGCGGCCCAACAATGTGCTCCTTGCACTGTGGTTGAGAAACACTGTCTGAGCTTATCAAATTGGCATGCAAGCTAGCCCATAGTGTACTACATCAGTAGTGGTAGAGTAAGCGGTCTTACTCCTGGGCTACCGTCTTTAATAGTAACAGACATTCAGTACAGTATGAGTAATTTCGAAATATCAGCTTCGGCCTATTCACTAGGCCGAAGCTGTATAACAATTTGTTATATCAATCAATCAATCAATCAATGTTTATTTATATAGCCCTAAATCACAAGTGTCTCAAAGGGCTGTACAAGCCACAACGACATCCTCTGTACAGAGCCCACATACGGGCAAGGAAAACTCACCCCAGTGGGACGTCAATGTGAATGACTAAGAGAAACCTTGGAGAGGACCGCATATGTGGGTAACCCCCCCCCCCCTCTAGGGGAGACCGAAAGCAATGGATGTCGAGTGGGTCTGACATAATATTGTGAAAGTCCAACACATCAGCGAAAGTCCAGTCCATAGTGGGGCCAGCAGGAACCATCCCGAGTGGAGACGGGTCAGCAGCGTAGAGATGTCCCCATCTGATGGACAGGCTAGCGGTCCACCCCGGGTTTGGAGCAGAGTAGAAAAGAAAAGAAAAGAAACGGCAGATCAACTGGTCTAAAAATTGAGTCTATTTAAATGCTAGAGTATACAAATGAGTTTTAAGATGAGACTTAAATGCTTCTACTGAGGTAGCATCTCCAACTTTTACCGGGAGGGCATTCCATAATATTGGAGCCCGAATAGAAAACGCTCTATAGCCCGCAGACTTTTTTTGGGCTCTGGGAATCACTAATAAGCCGGAGTTCTTTGAACGCAGATTTCTTGCCGGGACATATGGTACAATACAATCGTCAAGATAGGCAGGAGCTTGACCGTGTAGTATTTTATACGTAAGTAGTAAAACCTTAAAGTCGCATCTTAGGTGCACAAGAAGCCAGTGCAAGTGAGCCAGTATAGGCGTAATATGATCAAACTTTCTTGTTTTTATCAAAAGTCTAGCAGCCGCATTTTGTACCAACTGTAATCTTTTAATGCTAGACATAGGGAGGCCCGAAAATAAAACGTTACAGTAATCGAGGCGAGATGTAACGAACGCATGGATAATGATCTCAGCATCGCTTGTGGACAAAATGGGACGTATTTTAGCGATATTACGGAGATGAAAGAAGGCCGTTTTAGTAACACTCTTAATGTGCGACTCAAACGAGAGAGTTGGGTCGAAGATAATACCCAGATTCTTTACAGAGCCACCTTGTTTAATTGTTTGGTTGTCAAATGTTAAGGTGGTATTATTAAATAGATGTCGGTGTTGAGCAGGACCGATAATCAGCATTTCCGATTTCCTAGCGTTGAGTTGCAAAAAGTTAGCGGACATCCATTGTTTAATTTCATTAAGACACGCCTCCAGCTGACTACAATCCGGCGTGTTGGTCAGCTTTAGGGGCATGTAGAGTTGGGTGTCATCAGCATAACAGTGAAAGCTAACACCGTATTTGCGTATGATGTCACCTAGCGGCAGCATGTAAATACTAAAGAGTGCAGGGCCAAGAACCGAACCCTGGGGAACTCCGCACGTTACCTTAACATAGTCCGAGGTCACATTGTTATGGGAGACACACTGCATCCTGTCAGTAAGATAAGAGTTAAACCAAGACAAGGCTAAGTCTGTCATCCCAATACGCTTTTTGATACGCTCTAATAAAATATTATGATCAACAGTATCGAAAGCGGCGCTAAGATCAAGAAGCAGCAACATAGATGAAGCATCAGAATCCATCGTTAGCAATAGATCATTAGTCATTTTTGCGAGGGCTGTCTCCGTAGAGTGATTTGCCCTGAAACCGGACTGAAAAGGTTCACAGAGATTGTTAGACGCTAAGTGTTCATTTAGCTGCTGTGCTACAATTTTTTCGAGGATTTTTGAGATAAACGGAAGGTGGGACACCGGCCGGTAGTTTACCAGGAGATCAGGATCGAGGTTAGGTCTTTTGAGTAGAGGATGAATAACCGCTTTTTTGAATGATAGGGGAACAGTGCCAGAGGAAAGTGATAGGTTTATAATATTTAACACTGATGGACCTAGTAATACAAAAAGCTCCTTGATAAGTTTCCCAGGAATTGGGTCAAGTAAACATGTTGTTTGTTTTGTCCCATTTACACATTTTGACAATTCCTCCAATGTTATTTCATTAAAGAGAGAGAAACTATTTTGGAGGGCGGTATCCGTCGTATATACAGTCGTATCTGTGTTAATAGAACCCAGTTGTAGCTGAGATGCATTGTCTTTAATCTCTTTTCTAATGACTTCAATTTTCTTATTAAAGAAATTCATAAAGTCATCTGCTGAGTGGGTGGAGCTACTGGGAGAAGTCCCTTGTTGGGTTAGCGATGCTACTGTACTAAACAGAAATTTAGGATCATTTTTGTTGAGGTGGATGAGATTTGAGTAATATTTAGCTTTAGCTGAGGTAAGCATGCGTTTAAAAGTTATTAAACTATTACACCATGCTTGATGGAAAACCTCAAGTTTAGTCGCACGCCATTTGCGTTCCAGCTTTCTACATGATAATTTCTGGGCTTTAGTTTCTTCTGTAAACCATGAGGTACGCCTTTTAGGGGCCCTTTTTAGCTTTAGCGGTGCTACAATATCAATGGTGTCGCGCAGGGCGTCATTAAAGTTGTTAGTGAGGTTATCAATAGAGCCCACATAATTTGGGAATGGTGCCATTACCGAAGGCAGTAGGTCCGTAAGAGTCGTCGTTGTGGCAGCATTAATGTTGCGGCTGCTATAGTAGTTAAAATTATTATTATTATTAGTTTGTTGACAATGAGTCAGAACTTCGAATTTTATAAGGTAATGATCGGACATTACTTTAGTGTACGGGAGTATCGTAACTTTAGAGGTGGTGACACCCCTGACAAGCACTAGATCTATCGTATTACCGTTGCGATGCGTGGGTTCATTTATTATTTGTGTAAGACCACAGCTATCAATTATAGTCTGGAGCGCCACGCATGGAGGGTCCGATGGGGTATTCATATGGATATTAAAGTCCCCCATTATGATTATATTGTCGGCGTGCGTCACTAGATCAGCAACAAACTCTGAGAATTCACTGATGAAGTCCGAATAGGGCCCAGAGGGGCGGTAGATAACAGCCAGGTGGAGAGGCAGCGGTGTGACAAACCTCAAAGTGAGCACCTCAAACGAGTTATATTTATTATTTAGGTTAGGTGTAAGATTATAGTTTTCATTGTATATTAGTGCGACACCCCCTCCCCTTTTAAGAGGTCGGGCAACATGTGTATTGGTATAGCTAGGAGGAGATGCCTCATTTAGCGCAAAAAAATCGTCTGGTTTGAGCCAGGTCTCGGCGAGACCAACGACGTCAAGTTTGTTGTCTCTAATGACTTCATTAACTAATAACGTTTTGGAAGATAATGATCTTATGTTTAGAAAGCCCATATTATAGGTAGTGGGCTGTTTTGAGGATTATTTGTTGAAATTATCCGAAGTAGCAATATTAATAATGTTGCGTGTATTATGCGTATTGCACTTTAAATAGTTTCGACCATATCCAGGAATTGATACGACGGGGATATTCAGATTGTTTGCTTGATATTGCGATAAACTGAACGCATCATAGTTAGCTACCTCAGTACAATGTATGTCTGCTTCTGACACGGTCACAAAAGAAAAAACATTATGTGAGTTGTGTTTTATTCTAAGAGAATTGCTATGTGTGCAGGGATTATCCAGCCTGACGCCGGCTAGTTCTAGTTTAAATGGCTTCTTACCCGGAGACTCCACGCTTCTTTGGTTAGCTTTTCTCTTTGTTGTTAGCCCAGCTCGGCATCCTCGCTTCTGCTTCCGCTCGCACCGCTTATGTCGTCTCCATTGGCGGTCACCGCTAGAACTTGACTCCGCTGCTACAAAGGCCGCTCGATGTAGCCCACGAAGTATTCCCATGCTAGCGAGGAGGTCCACCGTACATGCATCTTTCAGTCTATAACGACCCGATCCATCCACATCCAGAATTGTCTGTCAGTCGTATGTGATCACAGAGTGTTCACGCTTTGAGCCAGCCATGAAATTGACAGAAATGTCGGGTGTTTTTTGCCAAATCGCTCTACACTCCCAAGAGCGTTAGCATAGCCGCTGCATTCCCATGCGCCGCCATCTTGCCAAAAAAATCATTGAATACAAATAAAAGCTGGCTTTATGTTGCCACGGCGATATTTTGATGATTTGGCAGCAGACCGGGGTTTCAAGTTGGTTGTATTTTTACCGGAGAAAATGGAACCACAAGGTTTACAACGACAAAAGCAAAGTGCGTCCATTGGTCTTCTCTACTCTTTTTTTCAGGTGTATAAGACACATTGTATTGAGGTGTGTAACAATGCAGTCCTGTATTCCCAGTGAAAAATCAAAACACTGTGCCTCACAAAAACAGTAACCCTTCTCCAAAATAATGAGGTAATGGCTCAACAAACTCTTTTTTTATCCAAACACAACATCTTTAAAGCAAGTTTAAATGTGATTATGCATACACAAGCCTCGATTGTGCGCTCTAAAAACAAAAAAAAACAAAAAAAGGAAAATCATTTTACCTCGTGTCTGGGAATACTTGTGGCATTGTTGAACACTCTGGGAGTTTCCGAGTGACAAACAAGCAGTGGCTTTACAAACTAGCAGTATGAGGCGATCCTTCTTCGGTTTGTGTCCCGGTAGTGCCTCCACCTTCGCTGTAACAAAGGTCCGCTGTGGCATCTTTTTCGGTCTCGTCACAATTAAAGACTTGATACAGAAATCCCCCTTCACCGATAAAATCCTCGAACAGAAGGTGCCGCAAGCCAGAGGCTAGCCAGCTAAAATGGTAGCTGTATAGGTTGTCTAGCAACCTGAAGCTATACATCAAGACTGTGAGAGTTTGGACACATGTATAGCTTTTCTGATCACACAAAGGGATCTCTAAGACAAGCTGACACAGCTCTGACCAGCGCAGGGCACGACAATTGTGGAAATAAACTCATCGAAACGGCCGCACCCGTGTGTACAGGATGTAAAGTAGAGGGCCCTGCCTCTTCAAAGTGGCTCTGTCCGTGTGTACAGGAAGTGATGTCACCAAAATGGCAGAATGAATGAAACATTCGTAAACCTAAAAGGACTCAAATAGAGGCGTTTGTGAATCGAGGTTCCACTGTATGATTAAAGGCCTACTGAAATGAAATTTTTTTATTCAAACGGGGATAGCAGATCCATTCTGTGTCATACTTGATCAATTCGCGATATTGCCATATTTTTGCTGAAAGGATTTAGTATAGAACAACGACGATAAAGTTCGCAACTTTTGGTCTCTGATAAAAAAAAGCCTTGCCCCTACCGGAAGTAGCGTGACGTAGTCAGTTGTTCGCCTCCTCATATTTTCCTATTGTTTTCAATGCAGCTAGAACGATTCGGACCGAGAAAGCGACGATTACCCCATTAATTTGAGCGAGGATGAAAGATCCGTGGATGAGGAACGTTAGAGTGACGGACTAGAATGCAGTGCAAGACATATCTTTTTTTGCTCTGACCGTAACTTAGGTACAAGCTGGCTCATTGGATTCCACCATCTCTCCTTTTTCTATTGTGGATCACGGATTTGTATTTTAAACCACCTCGGATACTATATCCTCTTGAAAATGAGAGTCGAGAACGCGAAATGGACATTCACAGTGACTTTTATCTCCACGACAATACATCGGCGAAGCTCTTTAGCTACTGAGCTAATGTGATAGCATCTGGCCCAAATGCAGATAGAAACAAAATAAATAAATCCCTGAATGGAAGGATAGACAGAAGATCAACAATACTATTAAACCATGTACATGTAACTACACGGTTAATAATTCTCAGCCTGGCAAAGCTTAACAATGCTGTCGCTAATGACGCCATTGAAGCTAACTTAGCAACCGGACCTCACAGAGCTATGATAAAAACATTAGCGCTCCACCTACGCCAGCCAGCCCTCATCTGCTCATCAACACCCGTGCTCACCTGCGTTCCAGCGATTGACGGCGCGACGAAGGACTTCACCCGATCATCCGTGCGGTTGGCGGCTAGCGTCGGCTAGCACGTCTGCTGTCCAAGTAAGTCCTCCTGGTTGTGTTGCTACAGCCAGCCGCTAATACACCGATCCCACCTACAACTTTCTTCTTTGCAGTCTCCATTGTTCATTAAACAAATTGCAAAAGATTCACCAACGCAGATGTCCAGAATACTGTGGAATTATGAGATGAAAACAGAGCTATTTTGTATTGTTTTCAATGGGGTACCGATACTTCTGTTTCACTGGCTACGTCACGCGCATACGTCATCATCCAAAGGCGTTTTCAACCGGAAGTTTAGCGGGAAATTTAAAATTGCACTTTATAAGTTAACACGGTCGTATTGGCATGTGTTGCAATGTTAAGATTTCATCATTGATATATAAAATCAGACTGCGTGGTCGGTAGTAGTGGGTTTCAGTAGGCCAGGGGTCGGCAACCTGCGGCTCCGGAGCCGCATGCGGCTCTTTGACCACTCTGATGCGGCTCAGCTACATACTTGCCGACCCCCCCAATTTTCCCAGGAGACTTATGGATCTCAGTGTCTCTCATAGATAACTCCCAGGGAAAATATAGTCCTATTTACACTCTAATTACTAAATAAAGGGAGTGCCCTAATTGCACTGCAGTAATTGTCCTCTATAGCATTTACAAACAGCGTGCCAGCCCGGCCACATGTTGTATGTTGCTTTTACTTGCACACATAGGAGACAGCAAAGCATACTTACTCATCAGCCACACAGCTTACACTGACGGTAGCCGTATCAAACAACTTTAACATTGTTACGTTACAAATATGCGCCACACCGTGAACCCACACCAAAAAAGAATGAAAAACACATTTCTGGAGAACATCCCACCGTAACACAACATAAACACAACACAACCAATACCCAGAATCCAGTGGCGTGCGGTGAGGTTAATGTCTGGTGAGGCACGACTGCATTATCACAGTCAGATTTACAAACATATGAACCTGCAGTGCAGGTGTACCTAATGTTGTGTCCCTGCGGTCGTTCGCGGCTCCTGCAGCGCGAGCATTGTTGTTTTTGCACTTTTTGGCTTCTTGTTAAGTGACTTTTTTTTGGGTGGATTCGGTCTTGCACGTGGAGGGTTTGGGTGTGGGCTTTGGTTGGTGTGGCACTCCCGTCGGGCGATGCATTCTGCGGCGGAGGTGCACGAGCCTCCAGTTTTATGATCGCTCAGCACAATAAATACGTTACACACATACAGTTGTTGACAAAATACACTGTACATTATATACCTCAGCTAACTAAACTTTGGAAATGTATAATATAAATCATATAGCAATACAGTCTCACTGCACAGCAGGCCAGCAGTTAGCCGAGTCATTGCGCACAATCCATGTTGAGGCACAAATCAGTGACGTGCCTCAACTGGCTGCTGATCACCGCACCGTCTCTTCTCAGTATTTCAACGGCAAATGTGAAAATAAAAATAAAAATAATCTAAAACTGGTGAAGTTAAATGGAAAATAACTTTAGTATAATTACTGGATACATATAACAATTTAATTAATTTTTTTTTCTTTTTACTTTTTTTTTTCTTTCCATGATGGCAGGTGAGGCCGTGCCTCCCCTGCCTCTAGTGACGGCACGCCACTGCCAGAATCCCACGCAGCCCTAACTCTTCCGGTCTACATTATACACCCCCGCTACCACCAAATCCCCCCACACATCAACCCCCCCCCCTCTCCGTGCGTTGGTTGAGCGGAAGAGTTAGGGCTGCATGGGATTCTGGGTATTGGTACCGTCAGTGTAAGATGTGTGGCTGCTGAGGTAGTACGCCTTGCTGTCACTTACGTGAGCAAGCTGGAACTGCATTCTACATGTGGTCGAGCAGGTACACTGTTTGGGCAGACTGTAGAGGGTGCCAAAAGCAGTGTCATCACGCCCTGATATTCGGGAGTCTCCCGGGAAAAATGAGAGGGTTGGCAAGTATGACGCTATCAAGCGCCATTCATTCAAAACTCGCGGGCCGCACTAACATCAAATTTCCACATTAAAGTGCGTGCCGGTGCGTGTGTCGGAGACCCCTGGGTAACATAGCACAAAGCATTTAAGCTTTGTATGCGGTGTTTTTCATTTTAAATTTTAAACAATTTTTTGTGGCTCCCATTATTTTCTTTAATTTGTGAAACTTGCCAAAATGGCTCTTTGAGTGGTAAAGGTTGCCGACCCCTGCAGTAGGCCTTTAAATTTCGTCTCAGTCAACATTTTCGTCTTGTTTTTGTTAATTAAATTGTCCATTTTGTTTTAGTCCATGTGCATTTGTTTTGATTAGTTATCGTCCTATTTTAGTCAAGGGAATAGGTCGAAAGCAAAAAATGTATAGTAAAAAAAATTAACACTGGTCCTAGATTATGCCAGGCTATATAATATCAATTTAGTGTTATGACATTTTTTGTTAAAATACAGAAAATAATGACATTTTTTGTGTTCCCCTTTATTTTGAAAAGTTTCGAGAAAAAGATATTGGTATCAGTTCCAAAATGTTAAACCAATAAGCACTATTCCCCAAATGCATTACTCCTTTACCTCATGAAACAAAACAGTGCATACCACAGTAGCTACACAGTAGATAAATAAAACATCAGCACTTAAACACATAAACAGTCTCTCAGATTGATCTAAGAGCAGAGTTTTACAAATACTGCAAGAAGTTTGCATCTTTGCTTGCTAGCTCCAGTCGTTATGTGAAGTGACTGCCCTGCTAAGTGATGTGCATCTCTTCCCATGATCAACTTAAATCATACTCTAACGGAATTAAAGGTGGCACTATTGTGTGAAAGTTACCAAGGTATTCTTAGAGCGATGACATATCGATGACGGGCAACCCCCTGGGCTGAGGACCCATGTATTGATCATGTGGCAGATGGGGCGACAGGTGCACATTGTCAAAACAACTGCAGCGCAGGCCTCATGCCTGGAATATAAAGGACGCCATTAAACGTCGCACACCGATGACACATCGCCTCTCAGCCAGAACCGCTTCCCACCGCAGCTTCACATTAACGATCTGGCTCAGGACTTGACACCTCAGCAGCAACTCACTGACTGATGGCACTTTTTGTATATCTGTGATCAGATAGAGAAATAGACAACCTGAATTGAGTGGGTTACAATAAGATGAACAGCTCGGTGAGGAAACAGCAGAATTTTAATTTGTGTACTTTATATTCCGGACTATAAATTGCTACTGTTTTCCTACACTTTGAACCCTGCAACTTATATAACGGTGTGGCTAATTTATTGATTTTTCTTTGCTGATAGCCATAATGCTGGCTTCTAGCCATCCACAGCGTTTCCATTCGTATGGATTCTTCATCCATCACTCCAAGCAATGTTTGTAAGTTTTACAATATAATTAAAACTATTTATAAACTATCCTATGTGTGATGTCTGTAGGAGTGTTTTCATGCATATTTGTACGTGCCATCGTAATGTAATGAAGCTAGCATTTTTAGCGTTAGTTAACGAGTGTCTGTGTTGGCATTATTAACTTCAAATAGATTTGTTATTGTATTGTTCCAGTTTCACGAATTACCTCAGTACAATCACCGAAACGTCACCGTGAAGTTACTGAGTCTGTTTTGCTGATTGGAGAGCTAGCATCCGCAGCTAGTGGGTCCATGACGATGACTTCTGTTTTGTCGGATCAGCCATTTTACTGCCCTGTTACAGGCACCGTTTGAAAATAATTAAGTTACGTAAATAACGGGCTGTGAATTTTTGGGCACCACAGATTCGATTCTTGGGGGTAACGATTCCATTCAGAATCAATTCCCAATTCAAAATCTATACTTTTTTAATAACACTGGATGCCAGATCTATGATTAACCATATTCCTCAATAAAATAAACAGCTCTGATCAATTATATAGTATTTAAAAGAAAACTGTTTTTGTTAAATAAAATGCTTCCCAAACATTTGACAAAGTCAAATACAAAGAAGGCCCGGTTGCCGGTGGGGCGGGGGCGGTCTTCCCGTCCGGTTGCGGGGGGTCTACGGGCCTCTCGGGCGGGGCGTCCCGCCTTTCTGTCCGTGTGGGGTGTGGTCTCTCGCTGGCTTGGGGTCTGGCTGCCCCCTGCTTTTCTCGTGCCTTGTCCTCTGCCGGGTGCGTCTGTCTGCGGCCTGCTGCTGGCCCTTGTGGGCGGCGCGGTGGGCCAGGCTCTGGGGTTCCTGTCGCTGTCCGGCTTGGCTGCGTGGGGGCGGTGGCCCCTGGTTCCCTGGGCACCACACCTACTGTTTGTGGGATGGGCTCTCGGGGAGGCTGGGGCCGTACTCTGGCTCCCGCACACACTGGGAGTCAAATGTATTGTACATGCAAATTCACATATACTCACACACATACATACAGACATACATAGGTACCTACGCTCCCACATACATATACAAATAAATACAGTACATATTTACACACTCAAAGTTCGTACATCCACACGCACATTCATTATACAAACATACTGTATACACATACTGTACATATACATTCACTGTAAAAACATACATATGCACATACTGTACATATACACTCACTGTGCAGACACACACATACTACACATATACATTCACTGTACAAACACACACATACATATACTGTACATATACATTCACTGTACAAACACACATATACACATACTGTACATATACAGGTACATATGCACACATACACTCATGCACATAATCACGTTTCATCAAACATATATTAACGTTGTTGCCCTAGGGTAAACTGGGTATAACACATGGCACACTGACAAAGCTTAACCTATTGTTACTATAACAATCTACAAGGTTAATGTAGGTTGCTTCTCTTTCTTCCCCTCCATTTTTCTGCATTCTTTCGTATCTCAAGTTATCATTATGTATATGTATTGTTACATTTGAACAATTGTATTGTTGATAATAAAGGTAAAGTATTGGTATTGTTTATTATCAATAGCACTATTTCTATTGGTATTCATATTACTCCATTTTTAGTGTAATAATGCTCATTGTCATTTCTGTATAATTTTTTTATTTTCGCTAACTGCTTATTTGCTATTACTTTTACCATCATATTTGTACATGTCGTATTTGCTGATGTTGCTCTGTTGTTGTTGTTGTTGTGTTTGCTGTTGTTGTTTTTGTCTCTCTGTCTAATCCCCCTCTTGTCCCCACAATTCCCCCCTCTGTCTTCCTTTTTCTCTCTTTCTATCCCCTCCTGCTCCGGCCCGGCTGCACCAAATGATTATATAAATACATTTAATAAAGTCAAAATACAAGTAAGGCAACAAGAGAAGTATCCTACACTTCTCTTTTGTAAAGTAAATCTGAACAGCCGATATGGGCATCTACATCTGCTATATGATTTGCCCGAGAAGCTGGGCAGGACATTATAAAAATAAAAAATAAAAAATAAAAAATACAAAGAAGGCAACAAGAGAAGAATCCATCAACAATATGATTTGCCTGAGTGGATGGACAGGACAGATTGAAAAAAATAATAACAAAAATATTTGTTATTTATTTTTTTAATTCATTACAAATAATCGCAATTAATCTGAAAATAATTTTTTGACAGCCCCGGTAAATTAACATTTACAGATTATTTCTGTGTAAATAACTAATTTTGCATTATATATATGTGCAGCTTATAGTACGGTGCGGCTAATGTATGGAAAAATATTTATTTATCCTAAAATTTAGTGGGTGTGGCTTCTATACTAGCGCACTCTATATTCCGTAAAATACCATAGTCTGAGAATGTGTCCTGTCAGAATAGGAAAACAAATATAAATGTCCCGGACTGAAACATACAAGAGGTTATGTGCCGAGCATGTATTATGATGTTGTCCTCGCTAGTCCAATGTTGGAGCAGGAGCTGCCGAGCATCTTTTCCAGAAAATTCTCCTCACCTTATCAGCAATATTCAATTTAACTGATAACAAAGAACATGCCCATGTGTATATTTACTGGTTTGGTCTATCAAAAAATGCACACCTCAACGACAAAGACAAATATTTATAGGATATTTAATAAAACCTTGGCAGTCATTTTTACTTTAGTCTTTATCGACGCTCCTTGACGAGACAACATCTCCCTCCGACATTTAATACAACTATATGTCCTACGGTTACGTTATTCCCCTGTTTTATTTGTGATATGGAGAAGCACTCAATCTGAGATGTTGCAAAGCACCTTTGCAGTGTCCCTTTACCTCACGCAGGAAAACATCCAATCTGTTGCCGAGAGATACGCATGCACAGTGCGCTTACACAAAGTTTAAATAAAAAACATGGCAGCAACATGAGCAACTCTAATACAAAGACATTGGATTATTCAGTGACACTAAGCAATTTACAACATAGACTAACATGATGAAGTAATAAGAAAGTCTTTCATATCAGCTAACTGGACCATCTTGAACATCATTCAAAATTATGTTCCCAAGTTTGCTTTGTCCTCCTGTACTTCCAAGCACTCTGCTCAATTTAACTTTGCCTGTAGGACAGATTGGATCAACATCAAATAAGCCAAATATAATTACAACCAAGACGGATTAGATCATGCTTAAAAAAAGAAGAATTAGCATTCTTGTCGTTGAGAAAATGACGCTGACAGGAAACTTATAAGCGATTTCATCTGTTCAGGTTGGTTTGGTCTGCAAGGAGGCAACCTTTTGTCCTTATTTTTTACAATAATTCCTCCACACACAAGAAGGTTGTTGCTTTTCAGTATTCAATGGCAATCCTTGCATAGCTTTAAAGCATGTCAGTCATTGGTGACAGAATAAATTTACCATGAGAGCGCATTTTTCATCTACTGCACTTTTTTCAATTTGTATGTTTAACGACGCTGAGTTTTATGAAGTGTCGCTTGCTGTCATGGCATGAAATTCATCTGGTGAGGGAGTAAGATGAAAGCAGAATGGAGCGACGACTTCCATCTAGTTCATGCTCAGCCAGTCCGTCCAGACAGCCTGCAGTCGTGCATTTTCACTTTTAAAAAGGGATGTTCCGAGACAGGAATGCTTTTTTAGAGGATTTAAAGTGTGAATGTAAAAGCCTACGTACCAGTGCAGGTTACAGATGACTTTTACAGCTAGCTGGTTCGTTGCCAGCAAATTTATAGCGCTAATCTGCCAGCTGTGTCGCAGCACTTACATGATCACATACAACTAAAAGGCTTGATAACCTACAAATTGTTCCTCAAAGTCACTTTCTCCAATTATTTGCTCGCATGTTTTGGGACTATGTCGCCCAGTTATTGATGACTTATTGCCATTTGGTTTAAACCTTCATCATGTTCGACCTTCAGGCATCTGCCTCAGCTGTTTCACTTCCTTGATTGAGCATGTGCAAGGTTAGAGCGTTTTAAGCATTTTGACCACGTACGTCTCTCCCCCGTCAAAGGCATTAACCCTAAACTATTCCAGTGCTGTCGCAGCTGAAACATGGCTAATGTCATTGCAAAGAACGATGCGCTAAATTCCTCACAGAGAGCACTAATCAGTTTATGAGATGATTTACGGGAATACCTGCAGGATCACGTGTAAGACATCGCGTGGACACATGAGTTGTTGTTGTTTTTTATATAGATCCTAGCATGTGACCCGACTGTAAAGACAATGCCTGGGTATGCATCAAGCTAGACCGCCTGCCTTGCTTTGGTATAAAGCACCTGCTGGGCCCTCCTCAGTGGCCCCCGTGGAGTCTTGTGCGCTCGCCAAATCTCCTGATAAGTTTATATGCTACAATCAAGCAGTAGGCTGTGACGCCTGGCAGGGATTACCGAGGGATTACAATACATTCACCCCACTGGGACTCCATCACATGGTGGATCAGATCTCCCTGACAGCGGAACCAGCGTGCAACGCTCCCACGGGGCATCTAACGGCACTCTGACACGTTTGACAAAGCGCTGGAGTTTGTCTGTCAACACAACAATGTCAGCGTTAAACTAATTCTGCCGGTTATTCTTTGTTATTTCCCAGAGGGCAAAGAGCGTAGCAATCAGTGTTTTGGAGGCAATGGATTCAGTTAGTTGGTGAAATCCACTCCATTAGTGATGCCGCACAAAGAGCTTGGATTAGCCCCGAGGCCAACTTGGCAGTTTCAATGAATTCAGTACAAAATTTTAAATTGACTCAACCAAACTCAGAGCACCATCTCTTAATGACAGTAGAGATGTCAGTTCATGACAACAGCCAAAGTTATTCAAGTAGACCGTTGGCAGATTAAGTCGGAAAATTTAAGCAACAGCCTCAAATGTAATGTCACGAGAGATGACAAATCTGCTTGTTCTCCATTTGTTGCATTAAACACTGGACACCATCTGTTGTGTTGGAACGCAAAATACAACAGCAACCCGGTGGCAGATGCCCGGTCTCAGCCCCGTGCTGCATGCTGACACTAAAAATACAACTGAGCTCCTTTAATGGCCTCTTCGTTACAGCACAACGAGCAGCACTATGACACTAAAATAAGCAGTCTGGATTAGTGTGTATTTGCACAACACAATAGAGCAATTTCTGTGTATCTAATGGCAATTCCCTCTTTTGACCCCTCACCCCCAACTCTGACCCCTCCTCCAGGCAGTAGGTGACTGAGATGGGCGTTCGTTTAGGCTGCTTGAGCGACTCCTTGTGGTGGCCGCCAGTGCTGCTGCTGCTCTTCAGTGCCGCCCCCCGGTGTTCAGGCCGGCCATTTGGGATCCCCACGCCCGCGGTGAACGTGGCGGTGGTATTCAGTGGCTCCACCTACCAGTCAGAGATCAAAGGGCGGCTAAGTCGGGAGAACTTCATGGACCTGCCACTGGAAGTGAACCCCATCACTGTACTGGTGAACAACACCAACCCACGAGCGCTGCTCACTCGCATCTGCGACACGCTCTCCACCAACCGCGTCCATGGCGTGGTGTTTGAGGACAACGTCGGCTCGGAGGCCGTGGCCCAAATCTTGGACTTCATTTCCACTCAGACAGGCGTGCCCATTGTGGGGATCAGTGGAGGATCTGCTGTCGTCCTGCCTTACAAGGTTAGAATGAGGAGAGGACCCTACAAACTGCACTATTTCACGTTGTGTCTACCCATCCTGCCAAAACATATCACAATTCAGGAAAATCTCTCCAAAATATCATAATCCAATTTTTACAGAGCACCAGTGTGTGAACTTAAATTACACTTTTCCAAAGTACAACTCAGACAGCCACCACTGGGGACAATTGGGTCAAACGAACACTAGTTCTAGTGTAGCTGCCTGACTGTGTTTCTAACTCAAATCTCTGTGCTGTCCTTTGATAAACGTAACCTTAAACCTTTAGAGGAAACCAGAACTTAACTTGACTGACACATCATGAAACGCTTCAGTGAATTTAAAAGTTGTATTTAGTCTGAACAAGATTGCCAGGGTTCCCCTGATGTTTGTTCCATCGGTGGAGGCCTGACTTCCATTAATCTCGCTGTCAGGTTAGTTTTTTGTTTTGTAGGAATGTCAAACGATGAAAACATTCAATCACGAATAATTGCATGTTAACAGTGGTCAACACATAATTAATTGCGATAATCACAAATAAATACAATATATTTACCGTAATTTCCGGACTATAGGGCGCACCGGATTATAAAGCACACTGCCGATGGTCTATTTTTGATCTTTTTCCATATATATAAGGCGCACCGGATAATAGGGCGCATTAAAGGAGTCTTATTAATATTATTTTTTTCTAAATGTAAAACACTTCCTTGTGGTCTACATAAAATGTAATGGTGGTTCTTTGGTCGAAATGTTGCATGGATTATATTTTTACAGATCTTCAAGCCGCTTTCTGACAGTTGCTTCCGGATGCGCCGTTTTGTGGGCGGTCTTATTTACATGGCAGCGTATTCTCCCCGTCATCTGTGTTGTAGCGGTGTAGCGTGCAACGACGGGAGTGGAAGTGTCAAAAGATGGAGTTAATGAAATTCAGACTTTACTTAAATCAATAACGGAGCAGCATCTCTTCATCCGGAAACAACAACACCGGAAATGTGTCCCGTGAAAAACCATCCGACCGGAACTCTCTAATAACTAAAGTTCCTTGGGTGAATTATGTAAACTCACTACACCGGTATGTTTTAGCGCTTTCATGGCGAGTTTACTGACAGATATAAGTAAGAACTTTACACTACTTTATATTAGAAATGGCAACAGTGGAGGAAGAATGTCGCATAACAACAAGATAGAGAAAAAGAAGAAGCTTATCGACTACGGTGTCAGCACGGACTACAAAGGCGGACGCGCACAATTTTTCAGGATTTATGCAGATCCCAAATACAGATCAGCAGGTACCAGAAGGTAAGAAAAGTTGCTTTTGCATAATATTGCGAACCAAAACGCCAGATAATAGGTCTAACCTTATACACACACCATAATAACATTCGTATGTTGAAGCACATCAAGCGGTGCCGCTTCATAGCTTACCAAAGTCGTACTAAAACATTTTGATAGATTTTTGAGCGCCGTGTGTAATGTTCTATATTTTAAAGGGAACATATAAAATGTTGGTGTTGTTTACTTGAGTCATATTGCCATCATAGTGCAGCCTACACTTATCTCTTATGTTTGACTGCCATCTACTGGTCATACTTATCATTACACCATGTACCAAATAAAACCACTTCGAGGTGGGTAAGCTCAACCAAACGTATTCCTTACATTAGGTGAACCGGGTTATAAGGCGCACTGTTGAGTTTTGAGGGGAAAAATATATTTTAAGTGTGCCTTATAGTCCAGAAAAAACGGTATCTTAAATAAGTGTACCTTAGATCATGTTCAAATTTGTATTACTATCAACAGGGATTGGACAATTTATTTGCTTTATGAAAATGTTTTGTTTTTTTTTAACAGGAATCCTTTTACATAAACACACACACACTCTCTCACACATACTTACATTTTCTGTGACGGACTTTAAAAACAAACCTACTGTAAAAGACAATATAAGAAATCGCTTTATTGTGCATTTAGGCGTGGTGCCTCCTCAGTCTTCATGACAGTCAGGGCATGTGATTGGTGTGCAATATTGATCGGTCGCAGAATTGAGGCTGTTAACACCTTTTTGGCAATTTCTGTGGGAAGTTTTTTGGATGTAGTTGTTCGTTGTGGACTTTCTAGTGTGGTCTGCTCCTGTTGGAGGAAGTGGGTCTTCTCTGCATTGCTGATTTAGGACACAACATGCACCGTTGATGACTCGGCGGTAGATACAGATGGCTTTGGTCTTGTCGGGAGAGCTGATGGGTCTTGTGGGGCTAGCCTGGCCATTCAGTGCGTCATTTCTTTTGTCTAATTTCTCCTTGGTGTGTGTTACTTCTTGCGACAGTGATTCCGGTTTATTTTCCTTGTTATGGTGTGGGCCGACAGTCATAAATGACACATGATTTGCTGTTGAAGCAAATAAGTGTTGACTCGTTATCACGTTAACTTTGACACCCTAATGTTTTGTATCGTAAATATTGAGCTATCTGCCAAAAACTGAGTGATAATGTCAATTATAAATACAACCTTTAACGCAGAAAGCAACACCTTGATCTGCAGCTGCAATAAAGCCACAGCTCATTTGTCTTGCTAATTATCACAGGTCCACTCAGTGCTAATTAGCAAAGTCAAAATGAACATTATTCAAACAGACTGCTACAATCTGTCATCTTGACATGACTTTGCATGAGCTTCAGAACATTTTAGAGTGAAGATGCTCAATGTACAAAAAGAGTAGAACATCTGTTTTAAGACATCGTACCAAACCCATTGTATGTAGCTGTGAAATACTTATAAAAATGTATTTTAAAATGTAGGTTAGAAGGTTCAACAGCAATTACTGAAGTATAAGTGGAAAAGTGAGAGAGCTCAGTTTGAGAGTGAACCTGTAATCCTTTCAGTCGCTCACATTTCAGGTCTTCAGTCAAGGCTGGAGCTCAACCATATTCTGACAAAGTCATGTGTGGTCGACATTTGCCAATACAGTTGTACCTTAGGCGTCATAGATAATCCTCTCCACAAGGTTCAATCAAAACCAAACCGTCGGAAAACCATAGACATTTTTTAACTAAACAAACCCAAAAATGTGAACACAAAACACATGTAATAGAGAAAAATCTTAGTTTCACATGCAGAATACAATGGCACATAAATGATGAATGACATGGATAAATAAACATTAAACATCACTTTTACCTTTATTGAAGACTCTTTAGTCCAATGGTGAAACATTTTGAAGACGTACTCAAAGGAAAAATAAGTAGAGAGACCCTCGGGGCAGCTTTCGGGAGTGGCTATTTGGGCTCAAGTCCTGGATGTTTTCTCAAAAATCCCAAATCTGAATCAGAAGTCATGTGCAGTAGCAGAATCTAAGAGAGGCAGCAGCTGCATAAAGTACCCTGCATACAGCATACCTGAGCCTACCCTGAAGAAGATGTGTTCAGTATCCCCAATAATGCAAAGACTGCAAACTTAGATATTAGGACGTTTTTCAACAAAAAGTACCGCAACAGATTGACACCACCAGTTGTGATGAAACGGATGATGATTCTGGTTTGTGTTAAAGTTGTTACAGATTATTCTGATGGTTTGCTATGTGTTCAATTGTGCCATATAAAGAAAGTGAATGATAGCAAGATAATGCTAGGTAAATGTTTACATTGTTATGGATTATTGGAAAATAATTATTTTACTTAAAGCATGCTTAGTGTAATTTGGTGCTTTCTGTCTGATTGAAGTTGGTCAAAATTTGAAAATTGAGATGCTGCTTCATTTTCTAAAAGAGCACCAAATGTTTGCACAAGCTAAAAAAAAATCCATCACTCATGAAGGAAAAGAAAAAAGGAAGAAGAAAAATAAAAAAGAAAAGAAAAGAAAAAATTAAGAAGATGAGGAGGAAAAACAAGAAGAGGAGGAAGAAGAAGAAGAGGAAGCAGAAGAAGAAGACGCAAAGGAAGCAGTAGAAGAAGAAGAAGAAGAACACGAAGAAGAAGAAGCTCTGTCATTACACAAGTACAACAACATTTTATTTACAGCACAGACCCGTTCAAAAGACAAACATACGTTGTACAGGGTAACAGAACAGGAACGTTGATGAGAAAAAGGTGAACGCAGAGGAGGGAGAGGGGGGGAAAAAAAAAAAAGTAAAACAAACTGGGCTCATCTTGATCTTCTTCAATCCTAAATCCGCCTCTGACAGGGACTTAGTCACCAACGTCTTGGATTATTTGAATACTTCATGCCACTGAATGATAAGCGGACAAATGGACTAGGTTATTATGCGCAATGTTTGGCCGTACCATAACTGAGACAGTATATGATAACCACAATGTTTGGTCGTACCATAACTGGCTATATGATAACCAGGGTAAACTTTTGGGGAAATTTTCCTCAACCATGAAATCACATGAAAAGTTGAGCATATGAAAACAGAGTTACCACTGCAGTTTGTTCCAAATGAGCTTGCGTGGCTCAGAAGTTTAAAATGTTGTTGGCTTTTGTCATATGTACGATTACAGCTGCAGATGATGTAGTGAATAAGATCAAGACATGGCAGGGGACTGCATTTAGCTGGTTTTGGTCTAATCTAATTGTGCTGATTAGATTTCCTTCACGTCTGCTGGACCCCAATATGCATATTTGTACGGTTTTGTCTTGTAATACTCCGAATTACTGTACATCACCTCATTTTCAGTGTGAGAATGTAAGACACTCTTTAAGAAAGTATTACCACTTGGCTGCTTTAGTTTGTTAGAAATGGAACATTGTGTCTACCTGGGTCGTCGTGACATTGGGCGAGCTTGTCCTCATCCTGGCCTCTCAGGGGTGATGCCGCTCAGCCATTAATGCTTGCCATTTCTCACCTAGACCCTTAACACAACTCCTTCAGGTGCATCACCGCAACTCTTTCAGACTACATTAGCGCATAAACACGTGTATTAAGAAATGGGCCCGGTGAAAAAGATGGCTGTTGAGATGAAATAGAAGTGCTCATCAGTAATCAGCCAAAGAGGGAAGCTTGTAGCATACATATTTATCATGTGGCAATACATTAACAGCTCTTAATGGGGTGGGAGTGCAGGTGCATTCTTGAAACTAAGCCAGGTGACCATAGTTTTGTCTTGCATCTTTATTAAGTGGTATCTATGCAATAATGACGGTTTGGTATGTAGCTTGGTTTTAGGGAACGGATACATGATAACTATATGTTAAACGAGAACTGCACTGTTTTTATTAATTTGCCTGTCGTTCACAATCCTTATGAGAGACAAGAACACATCTTTTTTTTTAGGATTTTAAAGATGATAAAAAATGCTTGGAAGATGCGGCTAATGGGAGTCACCGTTGTAGCCTTCAAAGCTCTCTAAAACAACTTCAAAACAGATATGTTATATATACACTGCAAGTTTATATATAATGTAGTAACAGACACGTTCATAACAATATGTAATATGTTCAATATATACCGTATTTTGGTCATTTTCTTCACTCATTGATTTCTGTTTCAAAAGCAGCGCACCTCTGACATCTGGCAACAAATGTGTGTTCCTACTTCCGGCAACAAACTCGAGTGTGTTTTCTAATAATGGCAGACTTTGTAACAGACAACGAAGACAACTATTTTTGGACAAATGAGGATTCACAACCTTTTTGAAGCTGAATATACGGAGGATGAACTGCTGCTTCTAGAAGCCAGCACTAAGGAAGGGTGAGTAAGAGGTCGGCGTGACTCGAAGCTATAAATGTCGAACTTGAAGCCAAGCTATTTTGATATAAATGGAGCACTTACTCAAATAAACCCGAAAAAAGGTCCTCGGCCAGCTGGACCAAACGCACAACTGTCAATTGAGTGAGTCACACTTTAATATTGTACATGATACAGGCAGCACACCATGCGTGTTAGTACAACTGCAGTACATATTCTGTCTGGCTCGCTCTGTACAAACAAAACATGAAATGTGGGCTAATACTTTACAGATACTGTTCCTCAGTATTGGCTCTTACAATAACAATGTTGCTACAGCTTGGTTATTACACAGGTTACGGAACGTAAATTAAGTATTGTTGATGGGTTTTGAATGCATTTTTAAAGTGATTTAGAGATAAAACTGATTGCTTCCATTAGCTGCATTGCTAGCCACCAAGAACAAGCCCATTTTTACAAGTTAGAATGCAAAAACAAAACACTTTAGTCTTCTTGTCTCTCATAATGATTGTGAACGATAGGCCCAACTCCAAAAAAAGTGCAGTTCACCTTTAATTATAAGTAGAATATGACATCAAACTGATTAATCCGATAACATTAGAAAATAGCTTTGATAACCAATACTAAAAAATGATGCGAGATTACCCAAACTGTGCTGTAGGTGGGTTAGGGTGAACAAATCAGGCTCTCCTTTTCGTGCCGTGCTGTAAGGTTATCGTGAACCTCCCCTGATCTCACTGTCAACAAACATAACGTCAATCATGTGGGACTCATTCACCGTTTAAGAAGACGACTTTTCGTGCACTGCTTGTACCAAATGTCAGGCTGCACGATTAATCACGATTATTTTTATCAATACATAAATCACAATTATTAATCATGATTATTCATTGTTTGAGCTAAAACAGTGTTGGGTTGGTTGAACGAGATGCCATCACGTGGTTTGTAATTAGTCTAATAGCAAGACTAAATAAACATTATCCATATATTTTAAGATAAATATTTGTTTTTGTTCATTATTAGTATCAACGTGTCAGCTTTTTATCTTTAAATGATGCCTTCAGTGCGTCATCAAAAGGACACCCCTGCTTGATCTAATCATACATTTTATCATTTGCAGTGTGAAACATGTATAGCAATTGATAAAATACCAAAATATAGTTATTTAGTTTAACGATTGAACTCAAATGATATAATTCTCAATGCGCAATTACATTTCCTCATTCCCTAGATGCATACGCATGAAAAGATGCAGGGGGTGCATGAATTCCAATGGGGCGCATGTCTCGCCAGAACACCGGCAAGAAATGTTTGCACTCGATGGAAAAGTGTCTTCAGACTCCATTTAGCACAATGGTTCAATGGTTAGCTGTTAGCCCTGCTAGTGCGACTCAAAGAAGACAAGCAGAGCAGCGTGTTGTGCAAAATTCCAAAGGAGTAAGAATGAGTAAGACTGGGGTACACATACTGTATTGGTAACTGGACAGATCCATATCTGCGTAACAGAAATACACTACATTGCCAAAAGTATTTGGCCACCTGCCTTGACTCCAGGCCTGGCCCTAACCAATCTGGCACATGAAGTTTGGAGCTCTGTAGCAACTGACTGTGCAGCGACCTCTTTGCACTATGCACTTCAGCATCCGCTGACCCCTCTCTGTCAGTTTACGTAGCCTACCACTTTGTGGCTAAATTGCTGCTGTTCCCAAACTCTTCCATTTTCTTACAATAAAGCAGACAGTTGACTTTGAAATATTTAGGAGCGAGGAAATTTCACGACTGGATTTGTTGCACAGGTGGCATCCTATGACAGTTCCATGCTGGAAATCACTGAGCTCCTGAGAGCGGCCCATTCTTTCACAAATGTTTGTAGAAACAGTCTCCATGCCTAAGTGCTTGATTTTATACACCAGTGGCCGGGCCAAGTGATTAAGACACTTGATTCTGATCATTTGGATGGGTGGCCAAATACTTTTGGCAATATAGTATATATCATAGACAAATTAACTCCACACCCCTAAAAATTCATAAAAAGCTATGTCACTTGAACTGTTTTTTTTAGGTAATAATTTTCTAACAATACTTTTGTTAACCCTGCAAGATGATCATATCTCAGTGACACATTTTAATAAGTATTTTTTGGCATATAAATGCGCTGAATGTCCCTGAAGGTGTACTACTGAATGCCACTGTAGTTTGAATATACCATACCATACCAACTTTATTTATAAAGCCCTTTAAAAACAACCACAGTTGAAAAACAAAGGGCTGTACACCACAAAGAAATAAAGGCAAAGGACAGACTAAAAAATAAAATTTAAAACAGAAGTAAAATACACATTAAAAAAAGCAAATACAAAATTACCCTAAGAACAATTTTGTTAGATAAAAAGCAGTTAAAAAAGTTAAAAGTTAAATATAATAGAATATGTACAAACTTTTAAAGCAGACATTTACTGTACTCTGTCACCCTTTTACTCGACTCTTGGTCAAATACAGAGCTTGTCCATAGTTTCACAATCTGGGTTTCTTCCATCTTTGCGAGCTATGGCAAGCGATGAGTGAGTCGTGTGTCTGCTCCCGGTTGCCGGGTGGGATCCGTGTGACGTGGGCCGCAAAGGAAGGTGGTGCCAGGGCGCTTCATGCTGTGTGGCGGAGGCAAACATATGTTGCAGCAAAGAGCGTTCGCCAGAAGTCACTCCTAACAGAGTAAGGTGGAGATGGCTACGCTTCAGTAATGTGACCACGGGGCACGCCAGTTAACGTCGCACATCTCCATTTATTCATAGCTCTGTCCAGCTTTTCATTGTGCTTTTGCACTGTTGAAGCCAACTGATATCAATCTCTGCTTTCCTTTAGCTTTTTGGATGCAGTCCTAGTCTATTAATAGAACATGTGAGTCTTTCAAGTCACCTTCAGCTAAATTAAAGTGTTTTAGCGCAGGTAAACATATGGCCCCTGTTAAGACTTATACAAGAGTGCTGGCTGAGCAACGTGAACAACACTACCCCCCAAACAGCAGTTTAGAGATCACCGCTGCTTCGAGCTCATGTCCAATTCTCATCAGGTCCGACGCCCACTAATATCCGTCTGCAAAGCTTCATATCAATTGGACATTTTGATAACTAAATGTTGGAGGTGCAAGCTGAAGTTGCCTGCGGGGCTAGCAGAGTTTGTGCATCAAATAAAGAGTTCCTGTGGACGTTTTACAGCTGTGAATGTAATCTGAGCCTGGAGAAGCTAAGCTCTCCACTCAATGGCTTTAATCTTCTTTAGGACTGTGGACTATTACAGTGAGCTTCTGTGGAAGTACATCTCACTGTAGGAATATGGAATTATACTCCAACTCTAATTCTGTGTGTACTATTAGGGTCCTGATTGAAATCCTGATCGATTTGATTAGAGTCCTTTACATCCCTTGAGATGGACAAGAAGCTGGCAACTTGCAGCTACGTAGCCGTATGCAAATCTTTAGCCTTCTTGGTGTGGCTCTCTTCAAATGAGATATTTTTTAACATTGGAGTGTGGCAAAAGTGCATTTTTGAAAATAGTTCTACAATTTTCAACAGTCTGTGAGTTTGAGTTTGAGTTTGAGTTTGAGTTTATTTCGAACATGCAAGCATACAACATGATACATCACAATTTCCAGTTTCTTTTCAACATGTTCGAAAAGGAATAGGAAGAAGCAGAGCTTATTTAATCCTACCCCTTTTCTTTACATAACAGTTGCAAAACTTTTTGTTCACTTCCTGTTCACAATGAAATAAATTGAGAATGTTTGTCATGGTTCTTCTTCATTGTACTTTGTAAACACTTTAAGTTTGAAGAGTTTCTTGAAGTGTATCATATTAGTACATTGTTTGATTGCTTTGCTTAATCCATTCCATAATTTAATTCCACATATTGATATACTGAAGGTCTTAAGTGTTGTACGTGCAAACAAATGTTTTAAATTACGTTTCTCTCTAAGATTATATTTCTCCTCTTTTTTTGAGAAGAATTGTTGTATATTCTTGGGTAGCAGGTTATAGTTTGCTTTGTGCATAATTTTAGCTGTTTGCAAATTCACTATGTCGTGGAATTTCAGTATTTTTGATTCAATAAATAAAGGGTTTGTATGTTCTCTATATCCAACATTATGTATTATTCTAACTGATCTTTTTTGTAACACCGTTAATGAATGAAGTGTACTTTTGTAATTATTTCCCCATATTTCTACACAGTAGCTCAGATATGGTAACACTAGTGAGCAGTAGAGAATATGAAGGGATTTTTGGTCTAGAACATGTTTTGCTTTATTCATTATTGACGTGTTTCTTGCAACTTTATGTTGTATATTTTTTACATGAGATTTCCAGTTCAATTTATCATCAATCATTATACCTAGAAATTTGGTTTCGTTTACTCTTTCAATTTCTATTCCGTCTATTTGTATTTGTGTTTGACTTTCTCTTCTACTGTTACCAAATTGCATTATTTTAGTTTTACTAAGATTCAACGATAGTCTGTTTTTGTCAAACCATCTTTTTAATTTTTTAATTTCTTCTGTTATTATTTGTATTATCTCCTGTGTGTTCTCTCCTGAACAAAACGCTGTTGTATCATCCGCAAATAATACTAACTTTAAATCTTTTGTAACTTTACAAATGTCATTTATATAGAGATTGAATAATTTAGGTCCTAGTATTGATCCCTGATGTACACCACAGGATATATTTAGCGTTGTAGACGTGTGTTCGCCTAGCTTCACGTATTGTTTCCTGTTCGTTAGATAACTTCTTATCCAGTTTAAGACTAACCCTCTGATGCCATATCGTTCTAGTTTTTTGATTAAAATATTGTGATTAATTGTGTCAAATGCTTTAGTTAGATCCATAAAAACCGCTGCTGCAACATTATGAGGCCGTGAATGTAACTGCAAAGGAGAGACATTGGCTTCTTAAGTGTCCGACTCTTGCAGTAAGCTAACAAAATGAGAAAAGTCTTGACTTGGTGGAAGCAGTTTCAGGCACTGGAAAAGCCCCACCAGTAACAGCTCTTGTAAGCTACGCACACAAACACACAGGCTATGTCCAAATGTGGCATCTACGGCCTTAAAAGTTGTGCATTTGCTGTCCAAATCCTTAAAGCGTGTTGTCATACGCCTCCATTGAATATAAGTGTGCATTCAGACGTCCGACTGTTTTTTGACTATCAATAACCCATTTCCGCCTAAATTCCTGCCCCTGACACATGTCAAAGTTCACAGAGGCCACCAAAATAGCTGTCCAAGGCTAAAATAAGCTTGTGACACTGGTGTTTGTGTTCTCTGTGAAAACTTGGAAGTTTTAGTTTGGTTGAAATACTGTATATCCACCCACTTTATTTATCTAAAACAGTCACGTATCATGTTCTTCGATACATCTGCATGCTCAACAACTGACAAAAAATTTATATTTCAAACAAAAATAAACTGATTAAGGCTGGGCGATATGGCTGAAAACTATCACGATATAAGTGTTTTATATCCGTTGATATCGATAATTAATATTTTTATGACCAATCAAAAATAAGGGCCAGGAGAAAATATATGAAATGTTAACATTTTTACTTAAAATTTAACCTTCCTCTGACAATAATCCCTTCAACTATCAAGGCAGAAAGGAAAGGAAATGTGTTGCACAACCATGAAAAACAATCAATGGAAACAAAATTCTAAAACCACATAGTACTAGTGATATAATATAAAATCACAAAGTACTAGTGTAATTGAAAAACAAGTTGACTTTGTATGCTGAATTATGTTTCATTGTATCCATTAAAAATACGTAAAGTATGTGAAAATATCATCAAAACATCACATAATGCCACAATTTTAGACAACCATTTTAAATATTCTGCTCCAAATGACAAGAACACATATTTTTCTTTTGTTATGCTTTATAAGTTGTACATAATTTAAAAAAATAAAAAGTCTGCTAACAATTGAGTCAATAGGGGCTCTCTATTCCGCCCACAAACCCCTTAAAATAAAACATATACAACCTGTCAACAATAATCTTTATACATATCGTGACCTGAACATTAACCCAATATTATCAATATTGTTATTACAAGCGCTAATGCAGACAAAAAATGTATTAGCAGCGCATTGGTAACAGAGAGCTACTGTATCTAGCCAGCCGGTGTTCTGTTGCATCGCGTCGCGGCTCGTCAAAGTTATTCTCGATTATAAATTAATGCCTTGCATCTGGATAGTGGGAGGATTTAGCCATAAATCTAGGTGTTTTTCATCTGTGACATATACTTGGAAATAGAGACAAATTAGCATCTATACTTGGAAATGGAGACAAAGACAACAACCAAAGACAGACGGTGTCTGCAGGCAGCAACTTTACCTTTTAACCCTTCGTGTGGGTTATGATTTAAAGGCCTACTGAAACCCACTACTACCGACCACGCAGTCTGATAGTTTATATATCAATGATGAAATCTTAACATTGCAACACATGCCAATACGGCCGGGTTAACTTATAAAGTGCAATTCTAAATTTCCCGCCACACTTCCGCTTGAAAACGTCTCGGTATGATGACGTATGCGCGTGACGTAGCCAGTTTAACAGAGGTATGGCTTCCCCATTGAAGCCAATACGAAATAGCTCTGTTTTCATCTCATTATTCCACAGTATTCTGGACATCTGTGTTGGTGAATCTGTTGCAATTTGTTCATTGCATTATGGAGAAAGAAGCTGAGCAAGCAAAGAAGAAAGTTGTCGGTGCGAAGCGGATATTTTGCGAGGGAAGTCAGCAACACAACACAGCGGTGTTTGTTTACATTCCCGAAAGATGCAGTCAAGATCGAAGAACTCGGACAACAGAGACTCTAACCAGGAGGACACATTCCCAGCTGAATATCAGGTCCCACCCGCGCGCTTCCAAACATTTGATCGCTTGCCCGTACGTGCGTGTTACGTACGTAACTTTGGTTAAATATATAAGCTTTATGAACCTTGGGTTAGGTGAACGGTCCTTTGGGCTGAGTGAGTGTGTGTGTTGTGCAGGTGTTTGAATTGTATTGGCCGGTTATATATACGGGATCCCATCCATATTACCCGCTCGAGCTATAACTAGCTCGAGCTAGTAGCTAGTAGCTAGGAGCTAGCATAACATACACCTAGGTGTTTGTTATGCGGGATTAATTTGTGGCATATTAAATATAAGCCTGGTTGTGTTGTGGCTAATATAGAGTATATATATGTCTTGTGTTTATTTACTGTTGTAGTCATTCCCAGCTGAATATCAGGTCACCCCCGGCTCTCACAGCATCTTCCCTATCTGAATCGCTTCCACTCCCCACGAGTCCTTCACTTGCATTTTCCTCATCCACAAATCTTTCATCCTCGCTCAAATTAATGGGGAAATCGTCGCTTTCTCGGTCCGAATCTCTCTCACTTCTGGCGGCCATCATTGTAAACAATAGGGAACTTTGCGTATATGTTCAACTGACTACGTCACGCTACTTCCGGTAGGGGCAAGCCTTTTTTTTTATCAGATACCAAAAGTTGCAATCTTTATCGTCGTTGTTTTATACTAAATCCTTTCAGCAAAAATATGGCAATATCACGAAATGATCAAGTATGACACATAGAATAGATCTGCTATCCCCGTTTAAATAAAAAAAAAATTCATTTTAGTAGGCCTTTAATCTTCATCTAAATGGGAAGATATGAATATCCTTTCAGTTGTCATCACAGTGAGAGCAGACGTTGTACAGTAAGTGATTGTTTTATTATGTTCTTAGTTCGTATTTCTTGTTTAGCACTTAGCAATACTGCTACATGATGCTATAGTGTTTCGTTTAAACTGGATCTGTTTAGCACACAGCTTCTAAAACTTGTCGCTCACCCTCCTTATATTCAGGCTAAAAAATTGTCTCGGGACTCTCCGTGAGATTTATACTATTTTGATCATATCTATTTGCTCGCAACCTTAGTGAGTTTTGGAGGTTATTAATCAGATATATATAGTTTTAAAATAGAGGTAACTTGTTTTTCCATTATACTGGTACTTTTAAATGAAGGTGCAAAAATAAGGAATATGTAAGAAATGCTTCATAAAGTCTAACAAGCAAACTTTACAGTTGATACTGTTACCTGATTGGCTGCTGGCATGTCACTCCCACTGATCAGTGATCACTTCCTGCGTTGCTCGGTTACCGGAGAGCGAGTGCCTTTGTTCATGCAACCAATCTTGCTTTGCAACTTCCGGTTTCTTCCGACAAAGAACGCATCTTTCATTGATATCTATTACTTGTCTATCGCGATATATATTGATATGGTTTTGTCGCCCAGCCGTCCTTCTGATATCTTAAGCGGTCACTTTTTAGCAATGAAACATTTAAGTCTGAAAAAATTGATTTTTCTTTGTTTTGTTTTATATAGACTGATGCTTATAGTAATATCATGATATGATGTTTTCCTATGCCGCCGAGCTCTACCAGCTCTTGTAGGTTACTATTCGCGCTCAATCTCAAGTGCACTATGCATTTAAAGTATACCTCTTTAAAAGGCAATCAATCACTGATACTCAAATTTAAAATCACATTGTTTGTGACCATTATGCGTTGACATGGCGTTTCCAAGGATCCACCTATGGCGATGCCCCGGATTGTGTTGGACCGTGCTAACTGACAATTTGAGATTTAATTCTGTGAGTAACATCTACAGATGAGGATGAACAATGACTACCGGTGAGGAAAAAGCATTGGACATTGTTGCCAATCCATGAGGAGGCAGCATGTAGACATGATACTGTGATAACACTGAGTCAAACCATTGGATGTTCATAGCAAGCCAGCCTCCAGTGGCACCCCTCTTACTCTCAACCAATTCAGTGATAACAAAAATTAATTTAGATTACTGTAGTTGCATGCCTGTAAGATATAACTGCAGTAGTTTTAATTAAGAAAAGATGAATGAAACACCAAGATAATATTTCTACTTTCAAGTCAGTGGAAACTTTTAGTGTATAAAAGAGTAATCTGCCATGTGCTTCGAAGACATTCTTCTTTTTATTCCCTTTTTGGAGCAATATGTGGTTGAAAGGGAGCACCAGAAAAATAAGATATTTCCTGGGGCCGAGCAGAGTACAGAAAGTGGGTGGATTTAACGGTGACGTCTGAAATCATAAGACGCTCATACATCACAAGGCAACTGAACTCCTCTCAAGGACAATGAGGAACCAGGCGGAACAAGATCACAGACCTGCTCGCAGTCTCGGGGTACTTGACCCCTGTGTCCCTGAGTTCTGAGGGACACCCGCTCGGGATGGAGTGGTTTTGTTCCCTTAGAGAGGAGAAGGTCAGGAGGGTCACATTGCCCTATCAGCAAGAAAAAACTAGCAGATTATACAACATGACCATTCACGGGAGACTACAAAAGTACTTAAGATGAAGGAATGTGAATGCAATCTGCTAAAAAATTCATTGATTGGCTCTGCATGTTATCGCATACCACTGCTTAATGTATTGAAACATTACAATTGCAATAAGGAAAACTACATTCTGACAATGGGCTAATTCAATACTTACTCGGTTACATTTGTCATAGTAATTGGTTAGGATCGAGTTCATTATACTGTAGGGGGATGCTCACTGCTTTTATAGATGGTTAATTAAAATGTATTCATGGGTAATTTAAGACTGACATAATTAGTCTAAGAGTGTTTAAAATGTTACAATGCTCTCAGGAAAGAAGTAATGAAGTCACTAAACTTTCCATTTCTGAGGCTACACTGACCTGACTTGGTCGACCATACAGCTAATGTTAGCTACTGTAGGGGAGGTTGTATTTTTGCCTCATTCCTGTGAGAATCCTGCGTGTGACTGAAGCATTAAGGAGAGAGACTATCCAGGACTAGCTGCAGTGTGTTCAAACCACCACCAGGGAGCATCTGTGTGCAGATAATACTTTATCATCTCTTTCTCTTTTGGAGTTATCACTCACACTTAAAGTGAAGGATGAAGCAAAAATAC